>NC_041343.1:23953374-24215874 GCF_004354835.1 Perca flavescens
ACAACTAGTCCCTCCTGATTACCAGACTTAGAAAAATATTGATGCTTTTATAAACCGCAACCACAATACCATCTCTCTTAATTAGAAGGAAAACAATGAAATCTCCCCGGCTCCTCCATCCTGACGCAGAAGTGTTGTTTTGCTTTGCTTTGGTTTCACTGGCTCTCTGTCAGAGATACGTGCGTAACTGAGGCTCTCAAACGTTTATTGTCGAAAATTTGAGAGACTTTGTGATCTTTGCTGACTTATTTTACCACCTTTGGTACTGAATAATGTCTTCTCTCACTTGTGTCTCCCCAGTGTAGACAGGTGTGGAATCTTCTATTAAAACATAAAACAACACATCAGATTTGTGTCTGTGGGTGAATATATGTAAGTAGGACAGAGAAAATGGAAGAAGTGCTGTGTTTGCTGATTTAGAGATGGATAGCTGCTCAGGATGAATGAATAGACTCAGACAGAGATGGGACAAATGGAGGTAAAGAGGAATAAAAAGCCTGACAAAAGTACAGATGAGTTGTTGGGAGAATATCTTTCAGTACAGGTAGGAGGATGGATGGTTGAATTGTGTAGGAAAGAATGGCAAAGGAGAGAGTTAGCCTCCAACAGACAGAGGAGAAAAAGGTCAGAGGCTCTTTGTGCCAAAAGAAATTCCATTCCAGTCAAAACTACGCTGCCCCACTAAAGAAGTTGCCATAAAAAAACAGTTAATTATAAAGCAAATTAGCACAACTTACAAATGATTTAACATGCTGACTTTTGGCATAATTTCCTAAATAATACATCATTTTCTGCAAAATAATTTGAAAGTATTTACCTGATACTTATTGATTGTACAACAGCTTTGAAAAGAAAATCAGCATATCTATCTTTATTTTATATTTGCACACATTTGTTGGAAAATGGCCTTTGACATGTCACGCCTCTCAAGACTTCTGCTTGGATAAAATGTTTTTGCAGAAAAGCAAGAATACTTCATTTAATTTGGAGAATTTTTTTTAGCTTACATACAATATGTTTAGGTCGTATATAAAACAGCAAAGTTCGAAAAAAGCTGAAATCTGTTGTGATTTTTTTTTTTTTTTTAAACCCCAATCCCAAAAAATTGCATTGAAAAATATAACAGACAAATTATGGAAAGTTGTGAAAAAGTGAAGTAGGATATCTTATTGAACAGGAGTGTGTAATTAATGTATTCATTTATACATTTCGTGAAATATGAAAGTACATATCCACCAGCTAATTCACTTAATGACATTTAATATTCCTGATTCATCTCCATGTTTTTCAACTTTTACAATTCCATTGGTTTGGTTTATTTTCAGTTTATTGAAATAAGTGCTTAAGACATCTGGAGACTAGGGGAGAAAGAGAGAGTTAGTCAGAGAAATTTAAGGGTGAAAGAGAGAAAACAAAACACAGTGGTTGTTTTACTCTTCTCTCTCATTGCTCTTCCGCATCATCTTTACCTTCCATCCTGCTCTCCATTCCCTTGCCATGTGCCCAGGCAGAGGTAGTTGTTATGATCTCACACACACACACACACACACACACACACACACACACACACACACACACACACACAGGGTGTCCTAATCAAAGCCAGGCTCTGCACATTGTGTCCCAGTTGAGCAGCTATTTTTATCTGCAGCGCTCTGACAGGGATGGAATGGGTCAGATAGGCCAGGCTGACGAATCCTTTAACACCAACTGATTAACAGTCAGCCTGCTGGACCGCCAATACACATACACACACATACACTGTTTAAGTAAACAAATAAACCTATTCTGTTTCATCATCACAGATGCAAACACATACAGGCCTTGCTCTCTTTCCTTTTTTATCTCACACTTTCTGACACACACACACACACACACACACACACACAAGCACACTTACAGGAAGTTCCAGCCTATGATGCTGTTTCATGTTGTGTTCCCACCAGTGTAATATTTTTCTCATATATGTGTATATCTGTATTCCCTTGTTCGTTCTGCCTCTTTAATACCTGAATCCGTGCCCTCCTACACTCCACACACACAGTCTGTCCTGTCCCATTAGCACCATGGCAAATCTTCAGGCTCACACATGCATGATGCTGCCACACACACACACACACACACACACACACACACACACACACACACAGATGTGGTTAGAGACACATGATTACTGATTTACCGTTGTGAGAGTTGGCAGAGTTCCCATTTCTGGCTTGTTAGTTTTGGATTCAAGTGCTCTGGCTTGGACCCAATTAGTTTCTCTCCCTACCTCCCTCTCTCTGCAGTTACTTTGTTGTCATGACTATGTGTTGGATAGTACTGTATGTGCAGTATATAATCCCAAAAAATCAACAGCATGTTCTATACAGAAGCTGAGAACAATTATTTATCTTGTGCATATACAGTATGTCAGTGTTTGTAGCTGTTTGCTTCGAAGCCAACATACAACCGCACCTATGAGAACATTAAACATCTATAAACCTTTACTGTGGTGTACATGGTGTTGTTAAACCATTTACGGAACAGTAAGGCTACAAGTTGTACAGTAAGTGCTGTGTGTGTTTCTGTGTCTTTCTCTTACTCTCAGTTCACATGAGCTCTATTAGCCTATGCCACTAAAGTAATATCAGCTCATGGTATACTCCCATCACCTCATATATGACTAATGATGAATAGAATCAGTAACTATCAGTTGCAACCTGTTCTGGTGGTGCGGTGAGACCAGAAGAAATATATCCTTTAGCGCTTTAGCAAAAAGCAAATCATCTGTATGCTCCAACTGAAGTGCTTGATGGATGGTCAAACAACTTCCGAAAACCTTCCCCACACCTTTCTGACATTAGAGTTTCTGATTTTATTTTTGTAAATTTCCGAAACCAACAATCATGGCTATTTCTCTCAGTGGTTGGTAAGATGTGTGGAGATGAGAAAGTATGCAGGATTTAAACTTTTTTCATTATTTAGAAAAAGCTTTTTTTTCACTTTTAATTGCGTAACAACCCAGTACAACACTACGAATGCCTTCCAGGACAGATTGTTTAAAGGAATACGCCACCGTTTGTTGAAATAGGGTTATTCACTGTCCCCTCTATATTTATAGAAGTGGGCAAACGCATTTTTGTCTCAGCCGCTAGCTTAGCTTAGCGTAGTGAATGGAATCCTATGTTGCCCGTTAGCATGCCGTGAGTAAAAGTGACCCAACAAAAACAAAACCTAATTACTTCTTGTGGTCTGCATATTCACAACGAGTACAAATATTTTCCTAGGCAGATACAGGTATTGACTTGGCACTGGAAGTAGGCTACTTTCCCCTCTCTAGGAGAGTCAGCTTTTCACCTCGCCTTCGAATGGGACCGTTCTTCTTCCAGCACGGTTATACGACAAGCTGTATGAACTAGTTATTTTCGAAGATAACCCATATAATATTTCGCGGTGCAGTTACTGTACGTAAACAAGTAAATAAATGGTTAACATCAGTCCCAGACATCAGAGAGACTCATAATGTTGAAGGTCAAAGTTAGCTTTAATTGTGCGTAAAGAGAATGCGGTAGGATTCATTTGTGACTGCATGTGAATAAGTCTTCTGTCCACATTCTCAGCAAACATGGGTATCTACAGTATACTCTCCGTAACCAATGTTTTATCTCTAGAGAAAATTATTTAGTTACCATTTTACAACTACAGCTGCAAGGGGACCGCGCCAAATCTTGTTTACTCAGCCTTTTGCACTGTCTTTCTCCCTACCTGTCTCTCCTTATCTATTTCTGTCTTTCTATTAGTCTCAGCCTCTTTATTGCTTTCTTCTCTCTCTCTGTCTTCTTCTCTCTTACGTGTTGCCAATTCAAAATAGTCACATACACATTTACAACCACAGCTTTTCTTTGAACATCCATATGTGCTTAACATAAACATGCACACATGCATCTCCCAGCATATACTGCTTATAGGACCATATGATAGTAATTTGGCAATATGGAGAAGCAGGAGGGCTCAGCTAGAGTTTAAGTCTGAGTGGAAGAAGAGTCTGGGATCCAGTTTACTAGTAGGAAACAGGAAGTTGCCTCTTGACTTTTACCTCTTATTGTCTCATTACTAGATGCACATAAGCCTCTGATGTTTCATGTTGTTTCATTGATCGTTATCTTAATTATTATTATTATTATAATTATTAGAGGTCGACCGATATGGGTTTTCTCTGGCCGATGCCGATCTTTAGAAATCAAGGACAGCCGATGGCCGATAAATGCTGCCGATTTTTTTTGCCCGATATTTGGCCGATATGTGCTTGTTTTTAAACCTCTATTTGAAAGATAAAATGTAACACTAATATACACAGAATTTCTCAACAAAAACATTTATTGAACACTTCACCAATCTACACTTGTATACTTTAATTAAAAATGTATAATTTAAAAACATACTGTATATTGTATAAATAATATATGAAAAATATATTAAATAAACAAAACAGGTAAGAAGAAAATAAACTTTGTCAAATAAACTTGTAAATGAAAAAATAAAGTTTAGTGCACTTAGCAGCATTTATTAAATTCTGAGAATACAAATCTGCACATCTTCACAGAAAGTGACATGTTATTATTAATTTCAACACTATTTCCTCCTAACTCCTGTTGAATCAAATCAGACTAGGGTTATCTAAAGTCAGTTCTTGTTCACCTTGTTTGTTAGATCATTGTTCATTTGTTGAAGTGTTGTATCTGTGTTTTGGGGATCCTACTGTTACATGTCCTGTTGCACTCATTAGGATCAAAACTCTGAGTTGTAATTTAAAACTCGTCCAGCCAATTTAATAAAATTAAGGGTTTTATTCATGCTCGAGTCCATAGATGCAGTTAATGGATACAGGCACGGAGAACTGAAGGCTCTGTTAGCAACGATTAGCTCCGTTAGCGGTTAGCTCCGTTAGTGGTTAGCTCCAGTTAGCTCCGTTATAGGAGTGGATGAGACTGCCACGCACAGGGGTAACAACCAGGCTTTGATAAATGACATTCGGGGAGCTTCCACAGCGGTGTGGCCGCGGTGTTTTGTACGGTTTTATTAGTACAGTTAATCCCAAGGCAAGAACACCAGCAATATGCTAGCTACTACTAACGGTAGCGTCGGAGCCTGAAGTGACTGTGCGAGACACACAGCGCAAGAATTCACGAGGGGAGGGGCTGGAGGCAGGTGGTCTGAGTGCGCTGTAAAAAATGTCGCCCGCAGATGCGCCTGCCTATTAATCGGCTTGATATACTGGGATATTGGCCAATGCCGATTATGTAAAAAAATGCCAAAAATCGGCCGACCGATTAATCGGTCGACCTCTAATAATTATTATTATTATTATTATTATTATTAAAGTTGTGTGTCTTTTTAGGCCTCAATGAAGTAGCAGAAGAAGCTGAAATACAACTCCCTCTAACATATTTTGATTGTATTATATGTTTTTTTCTGGGGTTTTTTACTACTGGATTAGCTGCCTATTAATACATTATACAATGCCTCCAATAGATGGAGGCATTATTACTCATGTCAGCTGATGGACCTAGGTCCAATACATACTCTCTTTCTTCTTTTAGCTTTGTTTTGGTCACTAACTCCTGACAAAAACCTGCTAGATGTTCCACTTTCTTCACAAGCTAGTTGCTAACTTTGTGTGTCTGTCGTTTGGTGGTGGACAGGTAGCATACAGTGGGTTTTTATCACAGCTTTTTTTGCTAAAAACAACTGCTAGAAATAGAATTTGGTGATTGCACTGAGACAGAAAGACAAACAATAAATGTGCCATAAAACCAAAACAATGAACTGAAAGAGCCTAAAAAGGTCTGTTGAGATGCAGAGTTTGGTGGTAATTTGTCACTGTTCATGTTTGTCTCTGCACTTAATCACAATGATGAAGATGCAACTTGCTGCCTGTGTTTGTAACAGTGATGTCTTGTGTTTCAGGTGCGTAACCTGTGCTACATGGTGACACGGAGGGAGAAAATGAAACACACCCTGTGTGACCTCCAGGAAAAGATCTTCCACCTGCAGATACAACTACTGGAAGAGGACATTGCTGGAGGTAAGAGAGAGAGAAAACATGAGGGTGTCTGTGGAGATTTTGTCTTGTTCCAGTTATCTCAACACACCAATGTAAAAATCTGTTCCCTTTCACCCACTCTAGCACTATAGCCAAGGCCGCCAACACACACTCTGTCCACCCGAAACAAAAAGAGTACAATTTGGAAAGGTCAAGTGCATAACGGTTACATCCAAACCCTCGTTGACTGAATGTGGTGGGTGGACAGTTTTTGGAAATGGCCCGTCATCATTTTCTGAACACACTTGACACCTTCATAGCAAAGAACACTGGAATAATGGTTCGGCCAGATGTTGTGACACACACCATCCACATAAATGGAGCTTGATTTCCTATCCATTTTGCACAGATGACTGACTTTGATGCATCTCATGCAGCTGCACTGATGGAGAACGGGAAGGACAAGTTGATTCTGCTGTGTTGGCTAGATATCTGCTCAAAACGAGATTTCTAATCTTTGTGGGACCACCAGGTTAAATGTAGTACGTCTTTAGTATTTATTCTTTTTAGAAAATGTTACCTTTAATCACTTGTTAGAGTCAACATTGTTATCATTTCACCTTGAAACAACACCTCTCTCTGTTTTATAAATACAATATGGATAGGTTCATTGAAACAGATATGCACAGCAGAGACTAAACAGAGGAAAGAAGACAGTCAATGACGGTTAAAACAAGACACTTAAACTTAACCTAACAATGGGACGGGGCAACTTCTGGCTCACCCGGTCTAATAACACTATCTAATAAAAGTAGTAGATTTAAAAGTAGATTTATAAACAATAATGGTGCCTTTTTTTAATACAAAAATAGCATTAAAAAAAGATTTAAATAAAGAAATTAAAACAAATCAAGGTCAATGAGCTCTCCAAATAACAAAACAAACTTGATACTGAGCTTTTCTAACTGCAAACCTTCTTTACAAATCAGTCCCATATTATACAATGTAGCATATAGTTTTTAAAGAGTAAATAAAAAAATAAAAAAATCGAAACAGAAAAAAGTCAAATAATAATATTCAAAATAATGAGTAAATTAAATTGCGATCTGGACTCTAGAGGAGATAAAGGCACTAACGGCTTCCTTTACAGAAGGTCATTGGTAAATAGATAGAAGCTTATCTTGGAGATAGTGTATGTATCAGCTGAATAATGTGAGAGTGAACAGCCTTCTCAACCTGATCAATAAAACAAAGCTTCAAGTGGAGTAACACACAGATTTTTAGCATATCAGTTTCTCATTGGCTGCCAGACTTCCACGCTGTTGTTGTTATGGTGATGATGGTGTACCCTAGTTACACAGATTATGGTTAAGTGTAGTTGTTAAGAAATGATAGTGACCTGTATCTTCCTTGAATAATGTTAAGGGAGCCTATTAGTTCTCATAGTCATGACCTGCAGCTGTCAGTGGCGATGACAGCGAAAGCTTGTTGTCATGGTAATGCCAGTTACGTCTCGCTGGCATGGTAATGATAGTGAACTCTTGTCAGCCCACATGTGTGTGTGTGTGTGTGTGGCCGCGTGCATGTGTGTGTGCGTGTGTGCATGCGTGCGTGCTCATCATTCCTGAGGAAGGCTGCACACACACACACACACACACACACACACACACACACACACACACACACACACACACACATCTATGCACTCCACTAAATCTTACAAACACTTTCACTCTTTCTCTAGTTCCCTCTGTGTCTCTCACTAACACACACTCTCTCACACACACACACACACACACACACACACACACACAGACATGCACACACGCACACATGAAGAGCTGCTGACTCATCAGATTGCTGCCATCAGGTACCGGGAGCTGTGCTGCTGGCACTAAACAGCCATATCTATTCTCACTGCCACAGGAGTTAGATTAGAGAGGATAGTTTGCTGTGTGTGTGTGTGTGTGTGTGTGTGTGTGTGTGTGTGTGTGTGTGTGTGTGTGTGTGTGTGTGTGTGTGTGTGTGTGTGCGTGTGTGCGTGCGCGTGCGTGCGTGCGTGTGTGTGTGCGTGTGTGTGCGTGCGTGCACCAGCGAGTGAAGGATGAGGTTGTCTGCTATAATGATTTGTCGTGTCCCTCTCCTTGTATCTACCTCTTTTCTCTGCCTCTTTTATCTGTCACTCTTATTTTCCACTCTCCATTTCTCTTTATCCTCTACTTTAATCTATTTTCCCCTCCATCTGTTTTTTTTCTTGCTTTTTTTTTTTTCTCATTTGTAGTGTTCTCTTCCTCTATCCACTATCTTATTTTTGGTTGTCTCAACACTGTTTCAGTCAGTCAATCAGTTGTCTTCAGTTTGTTTTTTTGTCCTTCCGGACACGCAAAGGGATTTTGTAACACTAAAAGTAACTGTAAACATTACAACGTTATAGTTTTTAAGATTAAGTATTAAGAATACTGCAGATGATTTTATTGGTCAAAGCAGGGTGGGAAAGTTAAGAAAACATCACATTATAAATGTTGCATAAATTAAAACTGATCGTCACAAGTGTGTCAGTTCTGACTGGCAGTCCAGTCAGTCATATTGACTTTGATCCAAATGCTTTTATATGAACACAGCGCAGGCGTAAAACAATCTGCGTAACATGTTGAATGTCATGTCTTAATACACTGAACGTGCTCATTCTCACTGTATGTCATATAAAAAATGTTTTGCCAGTGGGTTTTTTTGGCATTTAAATTGGTCTGACATCCATTTCTAGGCAGCACCGAAAGGTTTTAAAACTGTAAAAATCAGATTTTCAGAAACCTGCAGCAAACCCTGAGCAGCACTACTATCCTTCCTCACCTCATCTCCCTCCGGGCTTCTTTCCATGTGGAAAACACACACGTCTCCTCTAACCCATCTGAAACAGAACTACAACGCTCTGTCCACCTGTCTGTCTCTCATAGTACTAAACCTGTCATGGTTAACGTTCTGTCTGCCAGTCCACCTGTCTGTCTGTCATGTTTATCCGCCTTTCTGTCATGTCGGGACGGCTCCCGTCATGCTTTGTGAATGCTAGCATGTTACTAGCAAGGTGGACGGGCAGGCGGGCGATGTCCCTTTAGTCCCACATGCAGAGAAAGAAGCATGATGCCGAAAGTACTTGTCTGCATGATGATATGGCATCTAGTATCATTCTGTAACAACTAATTCATATATGATAACATTAAAAAAGTTCCAAAACAGTTATTAAAAACCTTAATGTTTCTATTGCCTTTGGAGGAAACATATTGATGCACATGAAAAATACAGGTTGTTATATTCTGCACATGTGCACATACACACACACACACACACACACACACACACACACACACACACACACACACAGAGTATTATTGTTATGCAGGAAGTGCACCACATTTACATTCTGGCTCGAACCAAGCTGTGACAAGCTGACAGTGGTTAGTATTGGCCTCTCTGATCTGCTCTCAGCGTGTGTGTGTGTGTGTGTGTGTGTGTGTGTGTGTGTGTGTGTGTGTGTGTGTGTGTGTGTGTGTGTGTGTGTGTGTGTGTGTGATAGAGCGTGAGCAAGACAGAGAAAATAAGGACTGAGGAAGTGGAGGATGGGAAGGGACAAGAATGTAATAGGATGAAAGAAATAGTGGAAGAAGAGAGAGGAACAGGAGTATGCGTACGATGAGAGATAAAAGAGTGTGAAAGGGTGGAGAGAGGGAGGAAAAGACAGTAGGAGAGAGAGAAAAAACATTCTCATATTGCACTAATGAGCTCAGGTAAGAAATGGGACACACACACAGACCCGCACGCTGCAGTTCAGTGCACCTAGAAAGAGGGGAAATTAATCACACACTTCAAAAAGACGAATCCCCTGGTGCTGTTGCACCTTCTAAACAAGAGAGGGAAGGTGGTTTGGAGGGAAGGATAATATTGCAGGGATGGAGAGAAAGGCAACAGCAGAATGTAAAGACAAAAGAGCAGAAAAGGCAAATCTGACACAAAAGTGTTTAAAAAGGTTTCCACTGCTGATAGTTGGATTTGCGCTGAGATTACAACCTGAAGGTGTCCTTGAAACCCCAAAGACTAGTTTACCAAGCTGTAGATCATAAAGAACAAGATCCGATTAGGGGGGAAGAAATGGGGGGAAATGTTGAAAAATGGGCCCTGGGAGATCAGAGGATAAGATAGTCCTCCTGTCAAAACAAAAAAAAAGAAAGAGCTGTGTGAAAAAGCGTTCCCTCTGGGAGCTCCCTCAAAGATCCCCTGGTTTACAGCCATGAAATAAATTGGAAAAGGGGGGAGAAGTGTCTGGTAGATGTACCTGCACTCTTACAAATCCTCTTTATTTAAAAAAGTTTCATACCTTACTCCTGCCACCTTCACACTAATTTACCTGTCAGGTTTTAGTTTTAAAACATTACAGTCCAGTCCAGTCATATTACACTCACATCCTACAAATATTCACTCCATCTCCAGTTCACTTCTATCCAAGCTTGCACAATAGACAAATACTAACATTCATTTTCTATTTCAGTGCGATCTCCATTGGAGATCTCACAGTTGAGAGTTTAACTTTGACCGTGCCAATGCGCACAGTCGGCCAATAGTAGCGTTGCTCTCATACTTTGTATGACATTTCAAATGGTAGGCTTATTAAACGCTACCTTTAAACTCTGACAGCACGGGTTCATAATTGCCCTTTTTTGTCTGTGTTTGTACCGCATCTGAAGAACCATACATTTTATATCTAAAGGAGAAGTGTAGGCCGAGAAAAGGAGACTGAAGCCTCCAGAACTAAAGCCCATGAACTCCGTTTAGACCCCGTTTCCTCCAGTTGAAATGAACAGAAAATCTCTAAGATTTAAAAAAAGTTTCTGGGTTCCTGGAGAAGTTCCAGCTGTCAAAAGGAGTTAGTTTGTTATACTGGCAGTCCAGCCTCCTCGCGTCTAGTGATTAGGGTCTGACATACAACACCCTGTAAACTAAATGTACCCTGGACATAAAGAAAATCAGTTAAGTATTTAAAAAAGATTTTTCTTTTAATCTGGTAAAACTTCTTGCAATCTCTGTTTGGGCTTTAAATGCTGGATACGAAGGATGTTAGCTTTGTTTTCCACAGCCACTACAAAGTAGACAATCACACATGGAGAAGCTGCTGTACATGAGAGAAGCTGTATGTGGCATGTGCTGTAGTAATAAGGGGAAACAGCTTTCTTTAATTCTTCAATACTTTTACATCTGTGTAGTTTTCTTAAAAGAAATCTAGTCACCGTAAGTTTGTATCCTAGCAACCAACCAACCCCTGCTTTTCAGATACAGTAAAACAAGTGAAAAGTAAAAGCATATTGGTATACAGAAAAATAATATAAATCTAATCTCTATTAAAACTCATGACTAATAATCTTAACTAACATGAAAAAAAAACTTGATTCTCACTTGAAACTAATCTGCACCCCACATCGCTGTCCTTCCTGTGTTCTCTCACAGCTTTCACTCCACATAACTTTTCACGAGAAGACATTTCCGAACATCTTCCTTACAACGCGGGCGGTGATCGGGCATGGACCTAGAAATAAAAAACCCTCCACACTTTTAACACCTCACTTCATTCCATTTCGTCTTCCTGATCAGCATTCATGCTGTCAGTTTCCATAACATCTCCACATTGTTTATTTTTCCACTTCACCTTACATTTTGTTTCTTAAATGGAGGATACTTGCTCACATACATTTACAGTACACAGAAATGTTCTTTTCTTCATTCTTTTGCTTCTATTTTTCTACACATCTTGTATTGTACTCGTAGTGTACTATACTGTCGCACTCTTTTTTTTTTGCTCTCTCACTGACACACACAGACACACACACACACACACACAATGGTCTTCTCAGTGTGAAATCTCTGGTCTCTCTCAGCTTCATTCATGCATGTCCTGCTCCTCCATGCTAAAGCAAGCATGAGGACAGCCTACTGCTGGCTATGACAGCCACACACAGTGTAGACATGTACTGTACTGACCAAGACACACACAATTTTAAAAGAATCTATACTGTATTCTATAAAACAGCTACAATATAATATTTAAGCTTTTAATTCAAGCTAAATGCTCTTAATTATAGCCCTTCTAGTGGCACAGCTATGACGAGGCATTGTCGGTCTGTCAGTTGGTCCACCACTTTGGTCCAGACTGGAGTATTTCAACAATTATTGAATGGATTTAAATGAAATTCTATACAAGCATTCATGGCCTCCAGAGGATGAGTTCTACTAACTATGGTGATCCCCTGACTTTTTTTCTCTTGAACCACAAAGAGGTTGGCATTTGTGGTTTTAAGTGAAATGGCTCAACAATTGGATGGACACATGACGTTTGGTGCAGACATTAAAAGCCCCCCTAAGGATTTATTATAATACCTGTGATACCTTCTGACTTCTTATCTAGGGCCATCATCAGGTCAACATTTTAACTTGTCCAATAAATATGACAAAATACCAGAAAAAAGAATGTCAATGGCCTCAACTGTAGTTTGTGTTCAGTGCTAAATAGCAATTGTTAGCATGTCTCAAAGCACTGCTGCTGTGCCTAAGTACAGCTTCGTAGAGCTGCTAGCCAGGCTGTAGTTTTGTTTACAGAGCTTCACTGAAAAATGTCCAGATAAAAAAAAGGAGATCTAGGAATTAGGATGCCTGGGTAGCTCACCTGATAGAGTGTGCGCCCATATATAGAGGGTCATTCGTCGACGCAGCAGCCCAAGGTTCAACTCCAACCTGTGGCCCTTTGCTGAATGTCAATTCCCCTCTCTCTCCCCTTTCATGTCTTCAGCTGTCCTATATAATAAAGGCCTTAAATGCGCTTATTATGCAGCACTTCAGCATAATTAAAAACAATAAATTGTACTTTTGTGATGTAATTTTACATGAATCTTTGCATAATGGATGTTTAGAATATAATGTTCCCCTTATTTTCAAAAGCCAGATGAATTACAAATGTATATTTATTTTTTTTAATGTGAAAATAATGAGCCCTATGTATACTGTCTTTATGTCTGTTACTGATAATATTTCACCCTACAGTGACTGCTGAATGGTACACATACAAATAAAATCAGCTTTTCTAAACCCCAGTGTAGCTGTAAAAAAGCCTACCATACCAATGCACGCACACGGCGCGCGCGCACACACACACACACACACACACACACACACACACAAACACACAAACACTCATACAGTATATATACATGATACACAGCAGCAGGAGAGTTAGTGAGCCATGCTGTCAGGACTCTGTGTTAGTCTAAACAGCAGGAGCCTGTTACAACAAGACATCCCAACAATAAGGGCCTCCTACATCATAGAATGAGGGACAGAGAGAGATAATCACTGTGCTGTATATGTGAGTCAGTGGAGTGTGACTGAATGTGTCTGCATCGCTTCCTTACATGCTGTGTGTGTGTGTGTGTGTGTGTGTGTGTGTGTGTGTGTGTGTGTGTGTGTGTGTGTGTGTGTGTGTGTGTGTGTCTGTGTCTGTGTCTGTTAAATGCAGAGCTTATCAATAATCAATTATCCTTCTTTCCTTAGAATTGTGTCATGTCATCTGGGAGCTTGTGACAGGCGTTTTTTTAAACAATCTGATGTTTTATAGCCTTAACAATTAATGAATTGTTGATAAAAAAAATGATAATACTCGTTAGTTGTAGCCCTAATTGAATTATAGTACATGAGTTATCTGAACATTTTAGTTTGACTGTCCTTTTATAATACCAGCGAATTTGATTATGTACTGTTATTTTGTGTGTTGATAGATTGTCAATATGATCCTCTCTAATGATCATATATTCTTTTTGGTGGTTTTAAATAAGTTTAAATTAACCTACTCTCCCTCGCGTCATGACCCTGGCAGTATCTTGATCTCACACAGCTTTAACGTACGTTAACATTGTGCTAAGTTGGTATTTATTGCAGTATTAGTGTGACTGTATTATACTGTCAGTCTTATTTGGTCTTTGATCAAGTGTACGTATCAGTGTTTGTTGTGTTACCTGTCATACTCAGCTGGAGGAAGAGAGCGAAGTCTCCTGGAGTGAGAGGACAGCTCATAGCAGGGAGGCGCTCTGCAGGGCCCTGTTACATGTGTGTACAATGTGTGTGTCAGCATGCTCATGGACCTGAACATACAACTGATGTGTTTCTGACAGTGTTGCAGTTGCTTTTCGTTTCGCAAAGTCTGAAAGGTGGACTAAACAGTTAGATTTTTACTAAGAGAGATAAGCAACACAGTGAGTGCGCAAACACACACACACACACACACACACACACACACACACACTCTCTCTTAGCTGTCCATCGTGTTCGATGATGACGCTTGCTCCAGGGGTGGGGGGTGTTCATCGACATTGTGTTTGCTGGTGCCACTTCTCGTGGGCGTAGAGTCCGATCCTTGAGCCGCACACTCGTCCGCAGATGGAGCAGGGGAAACCAGATGCCAGGGGGGTACCAGCTGCCCCCTGGTGTCTCTGGATGCGCCTCTCGGTTCGGCGGTCTTGGCTTATTTGGTGTATCTGAGAGACTACTTTAGCACAGGTAACCTGCCAGGCTGATCTATCAAGTGCCAGAGATTCAAGCTGCGTGAGAGGGATGTTCGCTCGCTTTAGGAGGTCCCTGGTGTAGTCCTTAAAACGCCGCTTTTGCCCTCCGGCGGAGCGTTTAGCGCCCATTAGTTGACTGTAGAGGACTTGACGGGGCAGGCAGTGTTCAGGCATGCGTATGGTGTGCCCTATCCAGCGCAGATGTTTTTTGGCCACCGCTGCTTCCATACAAATTGAGTCAGTGTTGCTGAGAATGTCTGTTTCTCAGCAACATTCGATTCGATCTTCCCAGGACAAGCTGAGGATCTTCTGTAGGCAGCGGATATGGAAGGCCTCTAGGTTGGTAATGTGCTGGCGGTATGGGGTCCAAGACTCTGCCCCATAAATAGAGATAAATAGAGACATACCGCGTTGTAAACAGCCACCTTGGTGCTGATCTTCAGGTTACGGTTTTCAAAAACCCTGCTGCGTAGGCGACCGAAAGATGATGAGGCTTTATTTATCCGGGTGTGTACTTCTGTGTCAAGGGAGCAACATGAGGACAAAGTGGAGCCGAGGTAAGTAAAGTGGTCCACTGTTTTAAGTGGAACACCATTTATGTGAAAACTGGGGGGTGTGGGGATAGTGAGATGGGGCATGACCTCGGTTTTTTGAGTGTTTACCTGTAGGCCAAAGGATTGGTACAGACTGGATATTGTGTTAAGAGCGTGCTGCCCAGATTTGGCGGGTCTTTGTCTTTGTGTGGGCCTGGAGCCGACGGATGTTGAAAAGACTTCTGTCAAGTCTGTATTTCAGGTCGTCGTCATGTCAAAATGACACGGTGGAATGGGCAGGTGATGGCAGAGAGGAGGATTTTAAAGAGCACCGGAGCCAAGACACAGCCTTGCTTCACCCCAACGTTTACTTCGAAAAACTCTGACTGGAGTTCTCCCGTGAGCACTCTTGCTTGCATCCCGTCATGGAACTGCTGTAGGATGTGGAGAAACTTAGGTGGTACCCCAAGTTTGGAGAGGTGTTTCCAGAGCAGTTCACGGTTGATGAAGTCGAAAGCTTTGCTGAGGTCGATGAAGGCTACGTAGAGGTCTTTGTGTCTTTGTGTCTTTGCTCTTCTCCTGCAACTGCCTCAAGACGAAAACCCTGTCTGTTGTGGATCTGGTCTTCCGGAAGCCACACTGTGTTTCCGGAAGCACAGCTTCCGAGATGTGCTCAACCAGTCTGCTAAGCATGATCTTGGCCAGGACTTTCCCTGCGACGGAGAGGAGAGATATCCCACGGCTGTTGCCGTAGACTGCTCTGTCTCCTTTCTGTTTGTAAATGACCACAATGTTTGCGTCCTTCCAGTCCTGTGGGAGGGTCCCATGTTCCCAGAAGTTTTGGATCAGGAGGAGCAGGCGACGCGTGAGGGTGTATCCTCTATGTTTGAAAACCTCTGCAGGGATTCCATCGGGTCCAGCGCTTTTGTTGTTCTTCATCCCGGCAATAGCTTGCCGGAGTTCTGAGTAAAGTGGAGGAGTGTCCAAGCATGTGATTGGTGGCAGGTCTGGGAGATAATCCAGAATATGTGGGTCGACAGGGTTGGTGTGGTTGAAGAGACTCGATTGGCACAACGGGCAAGAATCTTGTGACGGGCCTTAAAGAGCATGGACCCGTCAGCTGATCGGACTGGGGCGATGGCCCGCTTCCTGGGGCCGTACAATGCTTATATGGCATTGTAAAAGCCTTGAGTGTTATTCCAGTCTGCCAGGTTCTGGATTTCTCGCGCCTTTTGCACCCACCAGTTCTTGCAGCAGTAAAGGTGGTTTTAAGGGTGGGAGATCCAGGGCAGGACAGGAGAGCTTTGTGGGCCTCATGCTTGGCTTTTAGGAGTAACTGTATCTCAGCTGAGTTGCCATCAAACCAGTCCTGGTGACGTTTCTTTGATTGGCCAAGCGCCTCTGAGGCTGCACTGTGAATAGCCAGGTGCAGAGCTGGCCAGTCAGTTGTTTCCTCTGGGAGCTTTTTGAGGTTTTCAGCAAGGAGCCGTCGCAGGTTGTCTTTGGTGGTGAGGCTGTTCAGCGCTATACAGTTGAGTTTTTTGTTTGGAGCGGTCCTCGGGCCACGGGGTGGAATACTCATGAGTAGTTTGGATCTGACCATAAGGTGGTCAGTCCAGCACTCAGCTCCACGCATAGGTAAGGATTTGGGTGAGGCTGTGGGTGCGCAGACCACATTCCCACCATGTCCTTGGCAGGTCTGGGTCAGGATCCAGTGGCATGGAGACCACGACGACTGGGGACCCAGCACTGCTGCAGCCTTCATCCGCCTTCCCAGCCGTTGTGATGCTCCACTTAGGTCAGCCATCATCCTCCGCCTGTTCTGCCGTTGAGGACTTGTGTCTTTTTTTTCAGGGTGTGCTCCCTTAGCCTTTGCCTCTATAGACTACTCCACAAGGCAGTGGGACTATTTACCCATAGCTGGGGCAGTGGTTTGCGGGTGCCAGGGCATGTTCCACTACTTGGTGGGCCTGCACACCGCGCCTCTGGGACCCACTGCTGCTCCGAGATCCCCTACAGTTCAGCCTGGGTCCGCTAGGGCCCAGTTACCGTGTGTGGCCACGAGGAGGCACTGTAGGAGTCTTGGTGGTGGAGAGGCTATGTACCGACAGGAAGAGACTTACGCACTCTGCTCCTCTTTTTGCCCTTGCACAAGGGTTAGTCGGTGGCAGTAGCTGTAAGCAGAATGTAGCAAGCAGAAGCAGCAGCATGCAACATGCAGTAACTACTAAGCTGCTAAACTACAGGCACTACTATCCCAGTGCTACTGCACTGACGCATCACACACACCCTGTGCTCATATACACACACACACACACACACACACACACGCACACAGACAGACAGATAACTGGGAAAACCCCATGACTTCATCAAAGCCACATTGGTTGGATCTGTCAGCTTCACCCTCAGACTTCAACTAGGATACTAAACAACCCCTTAAGTCATGCATTAACATGCATCCCGTGCCTTTAGGTTTTATCTGGGTAGAGCAGAAGGGTAAATGTGCTATGAAGATGAACTATGACTCTATCCCCACGCCTCATCAGGAGGCGAGTTACATTTAGCCAATGACACCTTCCCTTTTCTGCAATCACAAATTGGCTTACAATATTTGCCATAACACAATCCAACGCAATCAAGGAGTGTATCTTTAATGTGTGAAACCTGTACTTCAGGTCTTAAATGAATGTTAACCAGATCATTTTGTCCTCTTTTTTTCTATTATTCCTTCTTTATTTCTCCCTCTTGCATCTATCTGTCTTATTAGCTATGTGTACATCCAAATGTGAAAGACATTTTACTATCTTGCAAAACTAAAATTAGATTTAGGTGTGTTTCCATCAGCTGTGTTGTAGCGAATAAAATTATTTCCTACATGTCAACGAATAATCTGAAAAGGTTAGCAATTCCAATATCTGAATTTGCGTATCGGCCGACACAGAGTACCGATCCGATACCAGTGCGTTTAAAAATATACATATTCTAATTATTATGTTTTAACAGCTGTAGGGATGCCTGTATGTATGTGATATGATTGCTAGCATTGTTGTATGGTCTGACTCAGGATAAATCCTTTGTAAAACATGAAGAAATACATACAGAGATTGAATGCCATAGAACTTTCTTTTATTATCTAATTTGACAATCAGTCATTATGGATAAAGAACATAAGTAAACTACTTTAAGTTAGATATTTTCAGGGCTAAATTACATGGTATCAGATCAGTGCCTATCGGAACAACTCTACTACTTTCTAACTCAAACTCCACCTGAAAGGTAGAAATTCCCCAGGCTCAGTGATGCTTTCCAGCTTAAATTTAGTTAATCATCTAAATCCCTAACCTCAACTCATCTTCTGTCTCCTTGCAGATAAAACCAAGAAGGGAGAAAAGAGGAAGCAGAATGGAGTGAAGGAGAAAGGAAAGGAGAGGAGAAAAAGTAGTCCTGAGAAGAAAAAGGAGAGATTGAAGCCAGAGAACGGCTCCCTGCTAAAAGAGCTAGGTACTGTGTGTGTGTGTGTGTGTGTGTGTGTGTGTGTGTGTGTGCATGTGCGTGTGCGTGCGTGCGTGCGTGCACACACGGACATGCACGCGCGTTTTAAAATCTATTCATGAGGGCAAAATGCAATAACGAAACAACCAATACATTTCAAAAGTTGTAAATCTCAGAATGATATACATTTCTACCTGATAAAGACTTAAGACTAGTCTTAAATAATTTGTTGCCACATCAAGAGTACTGCAACAGAAAGCTCTTTTATTCTGCTGTGGTCAGCATCCTTTCCATGCTGCTGTATTACCTTTTCTTTTGTTACAGACTTCATCCCTCCATCATCAGTGTTGTCATACATTTTCTGTGTGTCGCTCAATGTAGATCAAGTGTCAGGTGCGCAGGTAAAATCTTTAATAGGATTTGACTGCAGCTCGGCCCAGCAGGTCTGATCTGATGCATCAATCTCTTGGCTGTTGGCAGAGTAACGTCACTCGCAGAGAAAAGTGAGGGCGAGAGAAGATGCAGCAAGACTGGATATTATAAAAATGTAATCCCTGTATATAATGCAGAACTCCTCTCCGCTTTCTTGTAATAAATAAATCATCTTGTATTAGCCAATAGAACTGTAGTACTGTAGAATGGCATGGTTTTCTACAAAGTCTTAAGTTGACTTTACCAGGGGCTTTATTATGATTATTAAAATTACAATCACTAATTTCGAAATTGATTTATTGTTGCAAGTCAGTTTAAGATGTCACATTGGTCTCTAGGAATTTACGGTGAGCATTTGTCTTTATTTTGGGGCACTTAATAGACTTAACAGTTATTGGACATTAAAAAGTAATAGAGCAACCTAAAATAAAAATAATCGCATGTATCAACAATATGGTGCAGCAGCTGAGGGGGCGGGGGGTATTTACAGTTATTTACAAATTTTCAGTAACATCCTGCAAAGCTTCTGCTCATCACAACCCCTGCTGTCTATCACAGTGACTGGAAGACTGACGGAGCCAGCAGGACGTTCCCACTGCAACTCTCGTGTAAACACAGTTACTATGTGGAATATAATAAAAGCAAGATTACTGCCTGATCATGTACGATACGTCAGTGTAGTCTTGCGGTGGTGCTATCAATTGGAGAAATCTGACTATGAACTATAAATTGAAAACTACTGTATTTATGGCGGGACTTGTTAACCCCTTGCGTCGACTGTAAATCCAGTGCTTGCATTTTTTTCAATTCTACTCACCTAGCCTAATCAGTGTCATTGTGAACATCTTGTGTTTTGACACCCACAATTCAGACCTTTTATATGGGTAAAAGAAGTGAAGATTCATAATGAGGTTGAAACAGGCATAAAAATGATGATAAAACTGAAAGAGGGAAGCTCTGTCAGTGTTAATCTTCGTCATTGAGGAGCGACTGGGAGACTGTCGCTGCCAATCCTCATCATAAGTGAGACGAGGATGGATGATAATGGTTGTCCCTGCTGGAAGGTGATCCATTCCCCACTACCGATCATTACAGCCACATATGACGCTCAGAAGACAGTTATTAAATGGAAATTGAGCACGCAGATTATGTGCATGTAGATATTTGTTCCTAACATTGACAATTTACAGGCATTTAGCTGACACTCGTATCCACGGCGACTTGAAGTGAACGAGGAGATAAAGGCTCAGTGTCTCGCTCAAGGACACAAGATAGACTGTTGATGGACACACGCTGGCGGCTGTGGTGATTGAATCTGTAGCTTTTAAGTTGTTAACCCAAGACAAGCCGCCTGCCTGACAATTGGGGTGCAAATTAACATTTCAATGCACAGACAACCTCATAAAAGTCAGAAAGATACTCCACTCTAAAACAGTTTTTCCATCACTGAGCAGTGAGAGAAGTTTTTTTTATTTTCCACTGAGCAGGAGTAATCCAGGTTCATTGTAGCGAGGGTAGAAATGTTTTGACTGATGTGTTAAATCAGGGGTGCACGTACCAAGGCCTCTCTATTCAGAAACATGGGAGTTTTGGATATTAAATTGAATATCTTCCCCTCTGTTCATGTCCATCTATTTGTATTTACCTCTCTATCTGCATTCATTGAGGCAGACAAGCTCGCTTTCAAAGTTGGCACTCTCGGATGTGTCGGCAGCTCCAGTAAAGTCATATTTCCTGACATCCTGAAAACATTCTCAGTTTATTTTTTCAGATGCAGCTGCTTCATGGGACAGCAGCGCTGTGACAGTTTGATGAGAGCTGGTGCTGTCTGTTGTGGCAGAACCAGAGCGTGCTGTCAGGATCAAACACAGTGTTTCCTCTCTTTCAGGTTATATCTTTCAGGCTGTTGCTTTTATTTTTTGGAAATATTCCCCTCTACAATTACATAACCATTCGAAGCCATTTATTTAAAAAAAAAAAAAAAAAAGGTAAAAATCACCATTAAATAATTTATAGCAAAATAGATCAAATAAAGGGTTGTGCGTTTAGGTGGAAAACGCGTGGTCAACAAAATACAGACCGGATTTTTTATTAAACATCTATTTATTAAACATTTATTATTTTATTAAATGTTTTTATTACACGGCTTTGATGAATACTCGATTCTGATTGGTCAATTATGGTTATTTCTAAATAGCAGACCGCTGCTATGAATACTATACCGTTTTAGACTCTGGAGGGCTATTTTTAAATCAATATTTTGTGTCAAATTATCGATTATTAAGTAGCCGTGTAATAAGCGGGATAATTTCGAGCGAGCCGGTGATTATTGCAAATGAAACCTTCCTGCATCACCCTGTCAGGGTTTAATTTACAATAATGACCCGCCTACTCAACATTATCACTTTATGATACGATACAACTTCATTGTCCGTTTACACTGAAATGCCCGAGTAGCTCAGCTCAAAAAAAGAAAAGAAAACAGCAATTACACATATAGTACAAAAATGAAAACACATCGACAGCCACAACAAAGAAACTAATTTCCAGATGTCCTCCGATTCCAGATGTTAATTGGCAGCAAACGGATTTTGGTTAAGCAACAGGATAGAGTGATGTATAAAAGAGTTCTTAAGGCTGTTGTATCTAAACGAAGGGACTCTAAATCACCGTTAGAAGGCAAAAGTTGGTATGCAGAGTTTAAAACATGCACGGAGTCAGAAGAGATGCTGTTAGCAAGCCTGAGCATGCTCTTCTTGTGGGTTGTTTGAAAGTAGTGTGCAACAGGTTGACCAATAATCTCAGCACAAATCTTGAGGTGATTATAGAATTTAGTTTTAAGTTTAGCTTCATACAGTATAGTGCTTGTAAATGCTGGATTAAACTATCAAGTTTAAGATAATAAATAAAAACTATCAAAATGTAATTTAAGTTATTGTTATTGAATAACATTATAACATAATTAATATGCAAACAACAAAGGGAAATAAACACTCTACTTGTTATATACAGCATGTTTGTGTGGGCAAATTAAATGGAAAACTAAGTCCTCTATATCTTCAGGCTTTCTCTAAAAACAAGCTCCTGCGCTACTAATAGCTCCTATATGTAGGACATCAGGTGGGTGGATTTGTAGTCTTGCATAATCCTTGTTTATATGTAGCTAGATCTAATAAGTTATGAATATTCCTGCAGTGACATTCTGTAAAAAGCTGTGGGCTGCACAGACAATTACTGTACATGATGAATAACTGGGCTTTTTTGTTGTCATTTTTTACCTTTTCATGTGCATAACTAAAAGCAGTTAATTTGCATGTTAGATAATATTTATAGTAATTTACTTCTTAATAAATCCTCAAAAGTAAATTGTCTTCTCACTCCCCCCTCCCCTTCTCCAAAGAGAGGTCAAGTCATTAGAGTCCTGCAGCTAAGACAGACAAAATACACTTTTTGTCTATTAATGATTGAATAGTGACACGCAAATTAGACACATTAAAAGCATTACATGAACAGGACATATTGGCATACCGACAGTAGCACTAAAGCAACATGTGAGGTTCCTTCCTGTGATCTCAGGAAACGAACATGACAGAATGTTGCTCAAAGCTACAAAAAGCGCCCAACAAAGACTTCACGCTGTCATCAAAGGATGAAACCCAGAGCTGCTCGGTAAATAATGAAATGGGCTCTGACTTTGTGAGATTATACCATTTTGGTAGGAATTATATACAGCTAAGCATATAAACTCACTCTATTGTTAACACGTCTGGAACATAAAATCCATCCATACATCTGCAAAGATTCAGTTTGGAGTTGTGGCTTTGTGTGAGTATAGAGAGAAATATACTTGTAAGTGGAAGGTTTTGTCAGTTTAAAACTCCTGCATGAAAGTGAAGTAGTGTTGTGAACATTAATGGAGTTAGACCTGTATATTGGTCAATTTTACTCTGCAGCTTCAGCCTAACCTTGCCTCAAAAGGCAATTCTACTTTTGAGCAACAAGGGTTTATTTTTGTATGTTTAAATTCTGAATAGATTTTTGATTTATAAAAGGGGGCACTATTTTCAGGCTCTTACTTGAGTGTCTAGTAAATTCACTCCTGTATTTAGCCCACTGATATGCAATATGAAATGCAACTAGCAATTAAACTAACTGGTCTTAAAAGGTCACCATCTAACCCCACCTAAAAAGCTGCTGGGAAGTGTGGAGTAGTCAACAACAATATATATTAGCATTGAAGCATTAAGTCTCCTATCTGTGTCAATAATGAAACGTAAGGAATTTACTGACCAACATCAACGGTTAAATGTATTTTGTAGACAAAATTTAGTCTATGTGCTAGGCCTGCACGATAAATGGTTATAATATCGCGATCTCGATTCACCTCTGTTCGCGATTACATTTTTAAATAACTTAGTTTTTTTTTTTCTCCTTCAATTAATTTATTGAAAGCATTTGATATTGACATGTTTGTATTATGTAAATACATGTTCAAGGAGTTCAGATAGAGCCTGTATCAGGGCCATATTTAGTTCAATGTGTTTATATGTTACTTTTTCTGGTAGCCTACTGTACTTAAATGGCCAGTATGTACTTTAGTTTCTTTATTCATTGAAGCCTCTATGTTTACAGGCTTGTGGTGAAGCGCAATGTGCTATAGGTGCCAAAAACAATCTATGTTTGGTACTGCCAATTTGTTTTGTTTTGTCATGGTTCATGTGGGCAAAAAACATTATACTTCGTGAGAAAAAAAGCGTGGCAGAGAATCGTGATATCAATTCTAAGCTAAAAAATCGTGATTCATATTTTTCCCCGAATCGTGCAGGCCTACTATGTGCTCCGAGATGCAGTTTAAAGTTTTGTCTCTTGCAGTGGAAAATACCCTGCAGAAACTGCAACACTTGTACAGGGAATCCCGTTGTTATTATCCACGGCACTGAATAGCTGCATGTGTTTTGAAATTAAATAGGTTTTGATCGCAGTTATTTTATTCACCTGATCAGAGTTGGCTGGATGTTTTGAAGTGATTCCAGCTTGTTTACTAGTGCTGTGGTTTGCTCCACTTTGCTGATGTTATTCTCACTTTATCATTGAACTCATGTTGAAACCATGGTTGTATGTAATATACACATCTAAAAACCTTTCACTATTAAATGTAATTTAGCCCAGTTTTAACCTAAACGTCTTGTGACCAGCTAATCATCAAGCAGTGTTTACTGTGTTGGGATTTGTCTACAAACTGTCTGACCACTCATGTTTCTTTCTGTAATGGTCGTGGTCAGTGAGTTCTCAGTAAAATAGTACATTGCCAACAGGAACAATGGTTTGAAAAAAATCATTAAAATGGGTTTAATGGAGCATTTTTGTGCACTTTGATGGTCTAAATGAGGTTTAGAGGGTATTCACCCTGGCAGGAGTAATGTTCTCAAGGAAATACTGAATTCTTCGAATTTTGGGGGAATATATATGGTAAACCTTGAGCAATTTGAGTATTTATAATAGCTATTATATCATAGTCAGTCTTTAAACATCTGATCTGGTCCACAACTCTAGTATAAAGTATAATATTTGGTTTATAGAATCCAAGATGTCCACATTGTTTCCTCTATGTTGATTTGACCGTGGCGGCCCCCCATAGCAACATTTTTGCCCCCCACGGTATCAGAAATAGGACTGCATTGTTAGAGTGCAGGTCGGAAAATAGGGCGGACACACGAGGATAACTAGCCAGTTTAGATTGTGTGTGTACGTCCTTGAGAACTGTAAGTTGTATAACTTATGTTGTCAGTTCATCTAAGCCTGGTCTTGCAAACTTAAATTAAGTTAACTGGTGATTTTTGTTGTTTGTATTCTTCACATGCTAGCTAAATTGCACGTGGCTGTTGATTCGATATAATAGCGATTGCTCAATGCCCTTGTTGCTCACGTTTGTATTTTAGGTGAATTATTTACATGCTACAGTAGTTACACTGCATTAAGATAATGTAATTAATAGTGGGTTTATTGTTATTTGCTACAGAATGCTTAGCCTATATATCAAGATCAAAGTTGGCCTATATAGTACAGGGCTCCACACTAACTTTTTGCCTTGGTTGCACTGGTGCGCCTAACTTTTTTTATTTAGGTGCACCAGCACAAAATTTAGGTGCACCCAAATTTTCCCTTGCATCGCCGTAAGGCTGAAGGGCGATACACGATATATAGCTCTGTACTTTTTTACAAAGTGGGCTAAATGTTCAGTTTTAAGTCAAAGCCACTTTTCACAAGCTCTTTTATTAAAACAGATTGTGATTAAAATAAAAATCAAAGACAGGGTTTCCTTTACCAGTTTGAAAATATACAGCTGCAACACATAAAATAAATAGCCTAAGATATACATAAAAAAATATATATCTGAGAAAGCTCCTTCATAAGCTTTCAACAACAATAACAGACTGATTAAAAGAGAAAGAGGACGCCCGGATAGCTCAGTTGGTAAATATAGAGGTTTGACTCCGACCTGCGGCCCTTTCCTACATGTCAACCCATGTCGCACTCTCGAGCCCTGTAGTAACTAAAAAAATGGGGGGTGGGTGTTCGGACCTGCCCCCACTGCTAAAAAAAAATCCTAAAGGAAACACTGTGTCCATATGTTCATTTGTATCTTATAGTATAATCGAGATCAGAGATGTTTTTTTAGCTTTTCACACACACGCACACACACACAAACACAGTCTATCAGCAATGATGCAGGACTGTCTCTCATTTCCTTATTTAACCAGAGCTGAGCATTGCAGAGCCAACATAATGTTCCTGTTTAAGTGAATATGATCAATAAACAGAGAGATGATAACACAGGACAGGAGAGTTTGGCTCTGCCTCACTTGCTTCCTGTTCTGATATTATCTCCCTCTCCTTTTCTATTTATCTCTTGCACATGTATGCTTTCCTTTGTCAGTGTTATATATATATATCGTTCCTTTCTCAGTGTGTCATCTGTGTGTTTGTTTTTGCATGCCGTATGTGTTCATATCTCACAGTCTCAGTGTGTGTGTGTTTGTGTGTCAGGCCATCTGTTCTCTGTCGGGTCTGGTCCTGACTCTCAGGGCTTTGTCTTCCTCTTAGTGTTGTAGGATCAAGAAGACAGACATGTACCAGAACTCCTTCTCAGATGTACTGTCCCCTATCCCCACTGTTTATTAGTGGGGGCCATATGCCAGTGGTGATTTGGAAAAGGGAGATTGTTTTGAAATCTTCCTGGTGTCACCCTCACAGTCACTGAGGAGTTTCACCCTTAAAACTGAGATCCATAACCAATTTCAGTTTCATTCCAATCCAGTATGCATGTTTGAGTGTTGTTAGACATTGCGATTTACATTTACTTTTAACATTTCTAACAGATAATGAGGCCAAACTGCAGATAAGAATAGTGTGAGATCAATTTGACACAATATGGCAAGAGACAGGTCGACAAGGAAAACGTATTTTTGTTGGAGAGAACAACTCTGACAGGTTAATTTCTGTGGATTCATGCTGAGCTTTTCATTCTGGTTCCTATTATTGTGTCCGTCTGTGATTTCACCCAAGTATTTGGTTCACTCTTTTTCTGCCTGCTGCACTTCTCGTCTCCCCTTCATCGCTCTGATGGGTCTTTAGATCGCTCTGTTACTCCTCCTGCACCTTTACTCTGTTTCAGTTTCTCTGTTTCTATCTCTGTCTCTCTGGTTGAGTTTCCAGGCAGACGGTTGGCACCCGAGAACAATCATCAGACTATAGTGAGGGTTTTAGACCTAGCAACACTCTCTTTCCTCTCTCTCTCTCTCTCTCTCTCTCTCTCTCTCTCTCTCTCAAGCACTGGTCTTGGCCCTGTTCTGCTGCTAGTGCATTCCTTACCCTGCACTGCCTTAGTAGCGCTGGCTAGCGAATCATTGCTCGCTGCTTAAAAATCAGCTGTTCTGTCAAGCCTTCCTGGGGGTATTTGTAGCTGTAGGACTAGTGTGCACTCGCGCTGAGGACGGCTGTTCCCCACAACTGTTGTTGTCACGTAACAAAGTCTTGAAAGGGGGCTTTAGATGGCTGTAACGGCACCAGGACCTTTTGATGCATAGCATAAGCCTACAGTAGCCCATTAGTTCAACACAGTAGCTGTAGCTGAAGAAAGGGGGAAGAGTCAGTGTCGTCATCTGGTTTTAAAGATACAGCTTCACTATAAGCTTCCTGCTGAAAATACATTTATTTGGGTATGTACTACAAAAAAAGAAACTGAGCAAAGATTTAACATCAATGACATCCCATAATCTCCCACAACTACCTGTCTGAGAAAATCCACAGAGAGACTACAGTCAAAACAAAACAGCCTTATACATACTTGTACAGACTTTAACGTTCCCCTCACGATTCAGCTTTTCATTCATCAGCATCATCGGGTCAAAGTTTTAATTTTTCTAATCCTTTGGTTTGTGACCAAATACCTGCAAAACTAATGTCATCAGCTTCAGCTGTACTTTGTTTTCGGTGCTAATTAGCAAATGTTAACATGCTAGCACACTGAACTAGGATGGTGAATAGTAAAACATTATACCCCCTAAACATCAACATGTTAACATTATCATTGTGAGCATATTAGCATGCTGATTGGCTCAAATCACTGCTGTGCCTAAGCACAGCCTCACAGAGCTGCTAGCATGGCTGTAGACTCTTAGTCTTGTGTCTATATTTTCCCAGATGTAAAGACCAAAAGAATATAAGGATGTACAGTATGTCAGAATTTGAGCATATTTTAAGACTACAGTGGCATGTTTTAGGTTTCCCTCCCACCTTCCTCTCTCTGAACTCTGCTACTCTCTCCTCTCCTCCATCATCTCCTCTTGTCTTCCTCTCACTTCTTCACTGGCTCTTTTTCCCTCTGTCACCTCTTCCCTCCCTCTGAGCTCTCTCGACTCCTGCAGAGACATGCTGCGTCATGGAAACGACCGACTGTGTGTGTGTGTGTGTGTGTGTGTGTGTGTGTGTGTGTGTGTGTGTGTGTGTGTGTGTGTGTGTGTGTGTGTGTGTGAGTGTGAGTGTGTGTGTGTGTGTGTGTGTGTGTGTGTGTGTGTGTGTGTGTGCGTGTGCGTGCGCGTGTGGTGAATAGCTGGTTTTAAAGCCACCCTAACAGCACCTCCTGCCGTCCTGCTTGGCAGATCATTATTGGCACTGAAGATTTACAGGGATGCTGGAAAGATAGTAGAGAAAAGAAAGAGGCTCACAGCAAAAATCGGTATTTGTTCATAATGTGCTTGTGCAAAAGTTATTTGTCAACATTATGGGCATCTCTGCTTAATTTATATGGTTCTATGGGTTGTAAAGAGGGGCAGTTGTTCCCCAAACAGACTCCCTGTGTTCTGTGTGCAGAGGTTAATGGTTGTTCCTGGCCAAGTAAGAACACTACTTTTCATTATTTTTCCTTTCACTAGATAGTACACCCTCTGGAGTCTAAAATCATTTTTGCTGCATATAATTTTTTTGCCTGCTGCTGTTATACCAACAAAGAGAAAAACAAATGCAGATTTTTCACCAAAGGAACAAGATTGTTCTTTGTCTACACTCTTATCTACTGGGTTTTGACAGATTGTTATGGGTGATAGTTATTAAAAAAAGAAAGAAAGAAAACAGGGAGTAGGCTGTTGAGTCCAAAATTGTTATTGTGTGAAGGTCTCGCTATCATTAGTCCATTTTCTGTGAACATCCTCTTTGTAAGAAACTACAAGCACAGATTCTTATCAAATCAGGGTTCATGTCTTATGTGCATCTAACTGAGGTTCCAACACTAGAACATGTTTTGGACATTTTTGCCATCTATAAAAGAACAAAACATGATAACCGCTTCTAACTCGGTGTGTCCGTTGCTAGCTAGCTTACAGCTACAGTTGGTACATTCCGTTTCGGATTGTTTAATCTCCTCTCTCTTTTTTTTGTCAGTAATGAACAATGTGTATACCACTCAGGTAGTACCTAAGCATATCAAACATGTTATCTTTCTGGCAAAACTTAGTTATTTAAAACTTTTGTTACTTAAAATTGCCTAAATCTCGACGAATTTGACAGGGTTGCAGAAAAACTTGTGTTAAAAAACTGGATTCCATACTGGTTTGAATGCCATCAAACCGGCCCTAGCTTTGTTTGAGGATGTAAAGATGTGAGGAGTGAAAGCCAAAATGTGGGCAACCTCCTCTCTGGGAACAGGAGAGAAGAAGTGCATGAGCTAATGGATCCCACCCCCCACCACCCCCCCATGTCTGTTCTCCTTATACCTCATGGTCTTCACTGCATTGTGTGTATGTGTGAGTTAGTGTGTAGACAAAAATGCCACAGACACGCAGGGCTTTGGCAGCACTTTCACAGCCCACAATGATTGAAAAGGAGTCATTAAAATCTCCTAATTATACACACACAGACACACACACACACACACACACACACAACCATGTTGGGAAGGAGACAGGAAACAGGATTTCTGCTGTAAAATGGGTTTATATCTTCATTATTGATGATGATGAAGCAACAGAAACATGTTTGAATTTAAAGCTTATTGCTGCATACTGTTAAATGCCATTGTGTCAAGTTGGCTTTTTTTTCTCTGTGTTTCCATTTGGAATTGTGATGAGAAAAAATAACCTCTAGAAGTACTATGTGAGAGGGTAACATCAATTTGGAGATGTTTCATTACATTTTTGATTATTTTGAGATGTCTGTGTAACTAACTTAAACAAACAAGAATATCACAAATTTAACCTTCACTTTATTCCGCTTTTGGCTGTGCGTCCCGGACCCTACTTTGAAAACCACTGTTATAGACAGCAGCTGTTTAAATGCATTTGGCTATCTTTATTTTCTGCTTTTAGATATGTCATCATCTTTTTTGGCAAGAAGATTAAGCAGGTTTTGTCCGCCAATCAACTTTGCATTATTTTGTGTTAGATTCGTGCTTTGAATGTTAAACTTTGGAAAAGTCGTCCAAATTAAGTCTTTGACATTCAAAATGTATTAATGTGTTCTTGTTAAACAATCAGTGTGTTTCATTGCCAGCTAAGTAAAATAAATCTAAGGCTTATTTTACCATTTTATTTGCAGTGTAACATTTGAATGCAGTTAAGCTAACCCTATACTTAACAGAAGTGCATTACAGGTGCTCTTTTTATGCTTTTTACTGCTTGACTTCATTTGAGAGACAATCTCAATCAACGTCACAGATGTATTTTTTATTTATCAAAAATGTGCAGCACCACTCACCTGTCTGCTTTGTCTTTATCCCCCTTCTGTCCCCTTTTCTTCCCTTTATCCCTACCAATTCATTCATATCGCTTTTTCTCCCCCTGCTCACTCTCTGTCTCTGTCTTGATGTCATCCGTCTCTTCCCTGCATCATCTGCTTTCCCTGCTTATGTCCCTTCCCCTTTCCTCAGGTTTGTCAAAGTCCTTCCCGTTGGACAACTCTTTGTTCGACAGCTGGCTCGCCCAGTCGGTTCAGATCACAGCTGATGACATGCTGAGCCAGTGGGCTCTGGGTGCCCAGCATCGGGACAAGAGTGGTAGCCTGCTCTCCGACCAGGTAGGCCTTCAGCAGCAGGAGGCGAGTTTGATGAGAAAGCTGATGGTGAGAGCAGAGCTGCACTGTGGCTGACCTGCTGTTCTCCTCAGGAATGTGCTGTGTTTGTGTATTGATTGGTAGGGGGCTCCAACCAGAATGCATGCCATAATTCCATTGTTTGGGCATGTGTTCAGGGACTAAAAAAAAAACAAAAAAACATGGTCATTTTTTTCAATTAAACAGAAGAAAGATTTGCAAAAATAAACAGAATTTTTAACAGTGCATGAAGTAATGACAAACCGTCCCACATTGTCGTTGTGATTAATAATTAAACTCAGTTTTTTTACAATACAAAAGAGCAAGTTTGAGATTCAACATCATTATGTAAAGTGCTGTTAGTGTCAGCTTTGTCATCTGATTTTTTTGCTTGACAAGGACAAACAAAATGTCTTGTGACATCAGTTACTCACATCCTCCACTGTTGAGCTGTTGGAAATGCGGGTAGGTGGTGGTGGGTGGGGAGTTATTGTTCCAAAATATTACAGGCAAGAATGTTAGGTTTCCAAAACAGAAACCCTAGCAACAGGCAAAATAATTGTTGTATTAATCAACGAGCAAGATTCCAGATATATCATAAACATTTGGTGTAAAACGTGTATTTATTGCACCTTTAAACATGAACTGAGTCAGTTCTTTTTTTCTTCTCTTCTGATTTACTCTCATGGGAGTTACTTTTAATTCTTATGTTCTCATTGCCCGTCTCCTCTTTCATCTGTCTTTTTCTCACTTCCTCTCTTCTTCTCCGGTCATCCAGCTCCTGCAAGGCGAGGAAAGCCTGCTAAACCTGATGATGGAGAATTCCATGCAGTCCACCTGGAAAACACCCCAGCTGGGCCGCAAACCGCGAGGGAGCAACAAGCCCCGTGCTCGTAGTAACCCGCAATCCACCACCCTGCCGCAGACGCTGCTGTCTGCAGCGGCCGCCTCCGCCGCCAGCAGCCCCTCCCCTGCAAAGAGCCTCTGGGCAAGCGTGGCGGAGGAAAAGCCCACCCATGTGGGTCAGAAAGGGGAAAGGTCCAGGGGATCCTCCAAGGCCTTGCACCACAACTACCTTCATCACCACCAGACAAGAAGCTCTGACCTGCACAGGGAACCGCCACCGCAGCCACCGATCTCCAAAATGGATTCCTGTCACATCTCGGAGGACCGCGGCCCGTGGGACAGCATCCACCCAGGGAATGGTGTTGCATCTGGTTTCGCTGCAGGCTCATCTCCGCGTCCGGCCTCCAGCCCTGGGGTCACGTTGCCCGACACAGGGGCGACCATTCGTGGCAGGGGTCCGCGGCTCCGTCTGTCCCGCCATGGTAAATCCAGAGGTAGGGGCGTTAGTGGAGGTGGAGGCATAGCAGCGCTGGAGTCTGTTGGCCTGCCGCTCACAGGAAAGGACATCTCCCTGCTGGACGCTGCCGAGACTGACGGGTACTTCTCTGATGGCGAGCAGAGTGATTCGGACACGCGCTCTGGCGGACGCAAACTCCGCTTGCCGCAGTTGCATTCTGGGAACGAGGACCTACTGAGAAGGAGTGTGCTGGCATCCTAAAGAACTGAGACTCAAACCAACACACACACACACACATATACACACAGTTATCCAAGCAGAGTTCCGCTGGCTAATTGTTTCTCCATCTGTGCCCAATATATAGTCCACAAAACATAGCTGGATGGCTTTGTTCAACCCAATCCTTGTCACATTTACTAGTGGAAGATCTCTTCAGCTCTCACCTGCTTTCTTTTGGGGGGGAACTTGAATGTAGCTGATGGTCTGTTGTACAGTAAAGCCTCTCCTCTGGACCATAGTTTGTCGATAGCTTACCACAAGATGCGATACATTCAACAAATAGGAAACAAACATTACCTTTAGTCTTTTTTTGTTTTGTATTTCAGATTCATTTTGTTTTTGGGCGTTGAAGTACCTATTTCTGGCCTCATGTCTGTGGTCTCTGCCAGACTTGGGGACAAATACTTCGGGGCATTATTATTATTCAAGCTGGTTTCAGGGTCTGCTTCGCTCTTGGTCTTTATAGCCTGAGATGCATCCAATGAGTCCTTGTTTTCTTGAATATGTTAAGTGGAAAGACAATTTCACACCGGAGCTGGTCTGAATATGTGCTGAGGGTGACATGGGATAACATGTATTCAGCCTTGAAAAGCACAACTAGCTAGTCATAAGAGCTGTAATGTAAGCACTCGTGTGCATAATAGATGCTCATTCAGGGTTGGGGTCAATTCTCATCATGTTGACTCAGTTCCAAATTCTATATACAAAAACTGTCATTCTCAAATCTTCACAGACTAAAAAAACTGATTTCCAGCTATTCCAATTTTGTGACCCCAACCCTGGTGCACATTCAGATTGTCACACAGAGACACAAACACACATACATACTGACACACATACTACTATAAGCAAATCCCTTTGCTCTCATCACAGCTGTTGTTGAAATATTTGATCTTCTGTCAGATGCTTTCAAATTTTGAGTTCAGTTTTTTTTTTTTTTTTTTTTTTTTTGCCTGAACCTTTGGAGAAAAATCATCATAGAAACTCTGTGCCTTCTGTCGCTTGCCCTATGCCCCTGCCTGCCTCCCCTCAACCCCACCCCCCAACCTTATCAATCAACCAAACAATCAGTAAGTAGATCAATCAGTCGTTTCTCAATCGGATTTGTAACAATCAAACCAAAAGGAAATCCCGTTGGATTGGTTACTGAGTGTAGCCAGTATTGGGCTCCTTGTCACCTTAACAATTGTCTAGTGCCTGAAACAAGGATGTAAATGCAGCGTTTGCCAATAATCAACAAAGCATCTGCAACAGTTAGCAAAGCAGAGCCACACTGTACTATCAATGCAAAGAGCTGCCTACTGTTCTGTGCCCCCCACCCCCAATCCCCCCACACCTTTAACTAGATCACTGCAGTCCAGAGCCATCAATAAACAGGGTTTGGCCAGGTTACACTTTGGGCAGCAGCAATAGATACACGTGGAGAACAAAACCAGTCTTTTAGATTGGTGGCAAAAACTTGACTGTTTTTATATGTTGTGTAGCCTATTTCCTCTTTCAGCTCGGTGGTATTAATTAATAATGCGTCATAATTTAAGATTCTTGTGTACAAATATGCCAAAATCTTAGGCAAAAAAAAGTCCTTTTCACTGCCGACTGTCCTCATTCCCATTTAGTGATGAGAAAAAACTGGATAAAGAACGTGACAAAATAATCTTAACTCACTTAATGGCTTTTTCTGAGCTTTCAACCACAACTCACAGTCTTGGCTGGCAGTTTATCCACATAATTGTATGATTTAAAAGTAGTGAAGCCCTCAAAAGTCAGTCATTTGTTACTATTATATGAGGCCACTGGGGTTTACAGTGCACAGTGCAGTTTTCAGGCAATAGACATCAATAGAAACAAGTTAGTCTAACTTTATCTCATCCATGTGTATCTATGCAATTGATGATATTGGTGTAGTAAGATGCCCAACTCTGTTTTATTCAGCCAAGCACTGAGTAGGCATGTTGTTGTGTAAGTTTGACGTAGCCAAGCTCTCGCAACTGATGGCTCTGCTGCACCTGTTCTCCTGTTAGATGAATGATGACAATGTAATGATCAGCTTCTTCTTCTCGAGTCCTGCACTCTTAAGTTCTTGAATTGAGTTGTTTAAAAAAAGAAAAGAAAAAAAACTTTTTTTTCTCTCAGAGAGTTGTATTTTGTACTTAAAGCAGTCCATGGTATTCTCAGGGGTTAAGAAAAACTTTTAAAAAGAATAAAAGGTTTAAAGATTTATCGTAAAAGCGACGCAAGACAGAGATACTATATATATATATACATATTTTATATCATATACAGTATATATATATATATATAAAGTGATGTGTGTATGTCTAGAAACTTCCTTATTTGACAAGCTTCACTGTTTTCAACTCCTAAACGACTACTACTGAGCATGTTCCTTCTCTCAGTATGACCATATGCCCATCAGCCCTAGGTTCAATAATCTCTACCAATAATTAATGCTCATTTTTACTTGTTTGAGTTACCAGATGAGTGGGACAGGTCAGATAAACAGCTAATAATTAATACCTCTGTGGTCAACTACAAGAAGGGACTTTCTTTTCATTCACTCGGCTCTCTCACAGCTAAGACCCCACCCATCTGGTTCAAATGGATTAAATAAAGCATCACAAGTCATTTTAAGTGCTGCTTGACCCAGGCCTGATGAACAGACACTTAAATAGAGTTGCAAGTCAAATGTACTTCCTCTGTTTGTTTTCTGTATGGATAGCTTCTAGCCTGTCTTCTGAACTGACCACGCCAAAGAACAGATCTGTGTATCAAGGCAGCATATATACATTTTATCTACACATACACATGCACCGTCTCTGGTTTTCAAGATGAAGAATGTTAGATAAGGATGTCAAACAACCCTGCCAGTAATGTCCAGGTCAGCTTGGTTTAATGTCAACCTGGTTCAACCCAGCTCGATAGGGTTCAGTCAGAAACGCCGTAAGCTCAGGCACGGTGCCGCGGTGTTGTGTGACCTCCTCCATTGCAATTCTACTACACCACCACCAATAAAGCCATCCTGTATTCTCCCACATCTGCATTCACAGGGGTTCACATAGGAAAAGCCTGTCTCTACAGTAATGGGATGGTGATGGGAGTTCAACGCAGACTCGCACATATTAACCCCCTTCAGAAAAAGCCAAATGCTGCTGAACTAAACACACAACATACAGCTCTCACACACACACACACACACACACACACACACCAGAGCTGGTATAACAGGGTTATAATGTACAAGATGACTAGTTTTTTTTTTTTATGTATGTGGTCCTGACTGCATCAGGAAGTATGAGCTCACTCAGAGCGAAACGCCCCCTATCAGCAAGAGAGTATTATTACTTTTGACAGCGCAGCGTCTCCGTCTCCTTTGTCCTTCAGATGTAGCCATCCTAAAATATTCACATTATTAGTCCTCCAACCTCGTCCATGTCCGGGAAAAAAAAAACTCTTTTGAAAGAGTTTTGTGTTGAAATATTGTCAACACAAAACCATTCAGCAGCTGCTGAATTTGTAAAACAGCATAGATACAGGACAGGTTGAGGATTTTGGACTTCTTCGTTGGCTACCATTATTACAACACCCATGGAAACTGACCACAACAACAATAACTGCAAAAAAGCTTGTGTTTTGAAGCGAGGATGTGGTGACGTATCATTATTACGGCCCACAGAATCCTCCACCAGGTGGTTGTTACCATTCATGGGTTGCTAAGACAGAAACATGTAATCTTGGTTTCAATATTCAATGTTCAGAGTAGCCTGACTTTGTAGACAGTGGTATTAGACAAGGCCTCACATGTATGGCCTTAACATGTAGTAGCAAATGCCAAGGCTGCACAGCGGAGGCAGGAAATCAAAAATGATCAAAAAAAATTTCTCTCCAGTTGTAGTTGTGGAGGTGGTTAGGTGAGTTAGACTTTCTAAAGATTCACCCCGGTTTGTAAGTCAGATTTGAACCCAAGAACACTCCAATGTAGAACCTTGTCAGGCAAATTCCAGTTTTGATTTAGTTTTCCTTGAGACTGTGCAGCCTTAGCAAACACAAACTGGTTATTATTCTATATTTACAGTGTGGCTTCAATGCCATCTCCTTCTGCTTCATAGATACTGTAGACTGGAGTCTTTTGCAGGTTCTTTTTTTTTTATCAATATCCGCTAGAATACAACTTCAAAGCATCACTGTCCTCTGTGTGGTACGCTAGTGTGGGTGTTGGCTGACAGCCTGAAATGTGCTCTGATGATCTTTGAATTTTGCAACTCTGTCAGGTTGGATATCCAGATTAGATTTTTCTTTTCTGGGTTTCATCTGTCATATCAGTCATGGCGCGTCAGAGTGAAGCATCAGTGTCCGTATCAGCGAAAGATCTGCTGGAATATTGGAGGTTATGTTCTTCTGTGCAAGCTTACCATTTAGAGTGCATGGTTAAGACATTATGCATAATGGATACATATACTATACACCCTCTCCTCTGCAGGAGTTGGCCTGCAGAGTGCTGAATGCTATACCACAGAAATAAGCTGGTGGGCATCGTGCATGTAATGGCAGGTCAGAAACACCTACACACAGTGATGCACTCCATCTAGCCTTCTGCTGAAAAGCTGGTCAAAGGCCAACACTGGTTGCTGCAGGCAATTGGAACCTTGCCTATAATTCACACAGCTGCTCTTTACTGTACTGACACTGTTGTAAACTCCCTTGGAAAGACATCAGTGCTCCAACAGGGCTGGGTTCCTCAGAACTTCCTCAGCTGAGCAAAGATCACGTTTAAAGCTTTTTTATTAGTAGGGAGGCAAGTTAGGACCTCCCAGCAACAAAACACTAGTAAATGTTGTTGAACAAATGCATTTATGCAACAAAACCATCTGGTTTAATTGAACAGGAAATGTAGATGAAGTAAAAATTCTAAACATTGCATCTACTGAATGGGAACATTTGATTTAAAAAAAAAGAAAACTGATTGTTGCTCTGAGATGGTTTTGAGGAACCAGAAGGGCAACCAGAATGCTGTTCTTAGGATGTCTCTCTTCCTCTGTGGTTGCTCCTTCATCCAATAAGAAAGTGGTTTGAGGCTGTGCTTAGGTCAGTAAAGCCAGGATTGGCAAATGCTTTTGATTCTTTAGTGGTGATAAATTTCATTTGATGCCTCAGCACATTGTTTTTCCACAAAGCTGGTCTGTCTATGAAATGGATCAAACTGACAAGAGACTGTCACTGTTTGATCATTTGGAAATGCAGGCTGACCCACTGACTGCTTAGTGCTTCCCGTTTTTGATATTATGTCCAGTCCTTGCTATAATGTCCTATGCCAGCCATACAAACCCACCCACCTACCTACCCACCACTGGAGTTAATACACATTTACAATAATGTATAATACTGTTCAACTACTACTACTACTACTACTAGACATGTTCATTTTCCGTGTTTTGAAAAAGCCTTTGGAAGCTGTTTTTTTCTCCTTTTGTAACGCTTTAGCTGGCCGCCGTGGCTCGGATCAAATTAGAATGCTGACTCATTATCTGCTTACTCTGTTTTTACTGGCGCTTTGCTCTCCTCTCCGTTAAAGCAAAGTTATGGCTTCAAGGTCTCAACATCCACAACCCAGACACACTGCACAGATTGGAGGTTTAGTCATACAGACTGAGTCGCTGTGGAAGCAGAAACAAGGTCAATTGTCAAGTTAAGCCTACATTGGTGGAGTCAAAGAACCACAGTGATTTGAATCAGAGGGCCTTTTCTCACTCATTCATGAGCTCGCGGGGTAGCTAATTGGCATACCAAGATCAATACAAGTACAGTCAGTTTGAACTGAATGTCAGTTAGGCCAACTGGCTAAACTAGGCCCATTACCATATGTGAGAAAATGCTATGCCTGGGCCACATCTTCTTAAAAATGGCAAATACTTTAGGATTCCAGCTTCTCAAATGTGAGGATTGATCCTGCTCTTTGTCATACACAATAGCAAAATCAATCTTTGGGTTTTGGACTATTCGTAAATTAGACATTTGAAGACAATAATTGAGGGATCAGGAATAACTGGCAGATTACTTGACAATGAAAATTATCATTATTTGCAGCACTACAGATTACACAGCTCTGTTACATCTAATTTCCCCACAGGAGTTGCTTGGTAGACTCAAATTTGTTGGGGGGCATTTTATGCCTTTACTGGACAGCAACGGTGGAGCAATTACAGGAAATTATAGGGAGAGTAAGGTGGGGCAGGAAATTCAACAAAAGTCTTCGGTCGGAAGCGAAACAGGGATGTTGTGGTTCATGGTTGGCACGGAGAGTAGATCATTTAACAATACTTCATTACGATTATACCTATAATTGATCCTTTAGTCAATTAAATGTAAAAAAATAATGAACAATGTAAAACCTTTTTCTTCAAATGGCTTGTTTTGTCCAACCAACAGTCTAAAACCCAAAGAGAATCACCGTTATCATTAGAATGATAAAAAAAGACTTAATTTTCTTTTAAGTGACTTATCAATTAATCAACTAATTGTTTTGCATGACTCATTGCCTTCCCGAGTAGTAAGAGTTGACAGCACTAAGCTCCGCCAACAAAACACCAAGCAGATGTGTATTAAGTTAAAGAAAACCTGACACATCCTAAAAGGAAAATCCTCCTGTTTTTTACTATTTGCCTTTTCAGTGGGCTTCAGTCCAACATCACTCGCTCCACCCACCAAGGTTCAACACAAACGTTGAGGTTACATCTGCCTCCAGAGCGGCTCAGAGAAATTTCAAACTAAAGCTCCCATCTACACAAATTGCGCACCTTACTCTGTCTCCGCCATCCAACATCTTCCTCACTTTTCCTCCTCCCACCACCAGCAAAGTCCCCCTAAAAACCACCCCTCCTGTCCCTGTCATGTCCCTCCTGCCCACAACTACTCCTCTCTTCTTCTCTCCTGTCCGGTGATCGATCAGCCTTCTCGGCCGACACGTGGCTCTTTTCGATTGCTTTAGAAGCATTGGACGATCAAAAAAACATCAACAACGTAAAACAAGAAAAAAGGATGTCTTGTAGCTTTAAGGACAAATAATGACAGGCATGTGTTGTGTAAGTACGTGGGAGGAGGGGAAAACGTTGCACACTGCTTTGCTCTGGCTTGGAGAGAGAGAGAGAGGGAAGGGAACAGAAGAGAGACGGATAGATAGAAAGAAAGAGAGGAGGGAGACGCTTACTGAACCGGAGCCAGGAAAGCAGACAGAGAAAGTACAACTTGTTCTTTCCTCTGCGTTTTGTTTGCAGCCTGTCCGCACAGTGAAGTTAACAAGCAGCTAATATAAACAAGAGCAGGCACTTCCCTTCTCCTTGCCCTCTCGCCTCCTCACCTCTGCCTCTCTCTTTTCTCTCTGTACTTTCTCTGTTCTCTCTATCTCTATACAGCCGGGTCTCCATCCAAGTATTTCCTTTACAAACTGTAACAATCGAATCAGGAAAGCAGAACGGAAACGGGTGAAATGTCCACTAAATGGCATGACCAATTCAGTTTTGGGACAGAGTTTTTTTAATATCAACCATGAATTTCAACATAAATCTCCCTCTGTGGTCATATGATGCATAATGCTGATGCATTTGTATTCAGACAAAAGCCTCAATTTGGCCAACATTACCCAAAACAGACAAAGATAAAGCTGCCGATATTCTATATTTTTCTTAGTGTCAACTTATCCCATTAAAAAGACCAAAACCAACAATTAATTGATCACACTAACAAGTAGGACAAAGTTCTATCCAAATCCTGAAATATCTTATTCCTCTGTGCCGTAGACCTCCATTATTGTCCAGACAATATTAAAAACACATCGATGGGCCCCACTGTTGTCACACTGGATGACATGTTCCTTCATTACCATGCACACACATACTGTAGGTGAACTCAATCCCAGATATACCATCCTGCTGCTGTAAATACTACTGCACCAAGTGTATTAATCCACAGCTGAAACTAGTGCCCAACAAATGCACTATTTACTCCTTTTTGAGTAACCTTTGCTAAAAACTACAGTGCCCAGCTGTTTTAGGAAATTACTGAGCCTTTTTTTAAAAATGTATATATATTTGTGACATGTTTTTAAATATTTATGTCTTGCACAAAATGTTTATTTTAAGCCAGGTAATATTGACTATAGTAGTTAAACTACTGTTAGTCCATACGTTCCACTTCCGGGATCACTCCGTTGCTGATGGAAATTCCGCTGGATTTCAGTCATTTAGGCCGGATATCCGTTGCTTTGGCCTTCTTTTGTGTTGGCATTTTAAATTCCGGTCGATTTATGAGGACTATGGTTAACTGCTCCTCAGATCTCTGCAAGGTAAATCCAGACAGCTAGCTAAACTATCTGTCCAATCTGAGTGTTCTGTTGAATGACTAAAACAAGGGAAGTGTTGCCATTTCTAACCCAATAACAATCCATTCTTGAAATTGAATCCTTCTTTTTCAGTTATTATTCATGGTTCTTTCCTCACACTCTGGGCAATGTATTTAGCCTCTATTTACATCTGGTTTTACCATTAGGCTCCTGGGAGGTTCAGACTCTGCTCACACATATATCACTGTAGACAAATTGGAGGTGCAAATGCAACCAAGACACACTGAAGATCCATTTGGCTAAAGCTACTGTCTAACACTGATGGTCAGTCCAACTTTACATTTAAGTTCAAACCGAGCTTAACACAAAGGGTAAATGTAACTGGTTGATGAGGAAAAGGGTAATTTCAGCGCAGGCACTGGAGACACTTTACTTCCAGGTGCAAATGTAATCTGGATAAATCACGTCTAGACACATTCTGGATTTAAAATGCAGGTTTAGACAATTTTGAAGAGGCCCTTTGTACTGTATTCCTTTCTCTACTCTTAATTTCACCATGATTTTTGTTATTTTATCTTGTTTCTCACTGTTTTTCTTCACTGCTTTTGTAATCTGATTTCTTTTTCTCTTACACGTGTGTGTGTGTGTGTGTGTGTGTGTGTGTGTGTGTGTGTGTGTGTGTGTGTGTGTGTGTGTGTGTGTGTGTGTGTGTGTGTGAGAGAGAGCGAGAGAGAGAGAGAGAAAGATACCTAATGTAATTAAAACTGCCCAGCAGGTCAGCTGTGGTGATTGGATTTTGCTTCAGTCTTCCTTTGATCTCTTCCACTTCTTTTCTTCCTCATCTGTAAGAAAACTGGAACAGTCTCTCTTCGTATTCGGCTGCGTTCACACTAAGCTTGCTAATTTTGAAAACACCATTTACGTAAAGACAACAAGTCCACACTAGCGTTTTCAGATTGTAAATCTCCGTTCACACTAAAATGCCTGAACAATAAGAAACATTAAAAAGACACGTTTTTTTTAGTTAGTTAGGTGTGCCTTACGATTCACAAATTTGAGGCAAGGGTGTAATCTGTGAAATTAAGCTGTATAAACAAAATCTTTGTTTGTTTGCATGTATTTAAGTTACCGGGTTACAGTTGGCTTTCTCCAATGAACGGATTTCTTAAATGTCATGTTTTCATAGTCAGGGCAGATGGTTAGAGAAACCTGGATTTCCCACATAGCAATGCATCCTCATGTTCAAATTGGTTCCAACTTAAACTTCGAAAGAGCTTTGTTTTCGATTTAGAAAAACACCGGCTTAGTGTGGACAAATAGCCAAAACTGACTTGTGTGGATGTGCTCTTAAACATTTCTCCTCTCTCTAATCATAGTCAGTCTACTCTCTTTCTCTTGCTTGCTCTCTTTGACTTTGTGTTGCTTTGGCATTATCTGTCTCCCTCTGAGCTTCACTTCATGTCTCTCTTTACTTTTACTCACTTTCTCCTACTCCCCTTTTCTCAGTATTCCTCAGTACAGTTTCTGACTCTCATTAATAACAAACAATCAAAAAGTCCTGCGATTCACAACGTTTTCTCTCTCAGGTTTAAAACACATTATGAAACAAGAGTTCAGTGGTGTTTTAGTTTGCAAATTTTCAGCAACTTTTTGTTGCAGAAACTTCTCAGTACTTTCTCCTATAAGCACTTATGAATAGCCAATTTTTACGTTAACATTAGTTATTTTAAGCACTTATGTCCTCAATGGTTGACATAAGGTTAATTGACAAGGCTGCTTCTTTGAACAGTTTCTCTCCCTTCTCTCTGCTCTCTCATGACATTTATTAAATATTGGGTATCATTCTGCAACATGAGAGGGTTTTGCATCACATGGTCATATTTAGGCACTATTTAATAACCAATCAGCATCGTTTAATCAAAGCAGAGCTGGACACAGGCTGTTCCTCCTCCTCCTGTCTTATTTGTCCTTATAAAGGTAAATCTCTGCTGTGGTGTCCAGTTTCTCCTCCACTCTGCATCGGTTCTTCAGTACAATAATATGAATGTTGCAGGAGTTTATCCTTCTGTATTCTTTGTTTCAAAGAATGTTGTGCCATTTGTTAATAGCAAAGAGAACTATTGAACATATATGAAAAAGAAGAGCTATTTTAAATTATTTTTTGGCTTTTTTTGCTATATTTATTTTCTTGTATTAGAATCTTCTTTGTAGGAGGGAAAAATCAAAAAATGTATTTTTCATTAGTGCGAAAAACCTATTTTCTTCCTTTTTGTACAATTTCGATGTTTTAAGCGAGACTTTGAAAAGCAATATGATGATGATGACGATGTTTCCTGTGACTGTATCTGCATGCTGTTTGTGTTGCCTTAAAGATGGCTGCATCCCACTATGATCCCACCCACCCCACCCCCAACCTTTCTGACCCCTCCCACCCCCAACTCTGATCCCGCCCCTCCTCAACTCCCACCCTCATCTGATGGAGTCCCAGTCCCATCTGATCCAGTCCAGACCAATCCATTCCAGTCCAGTCCAGTGCAGTCAATAAAGCAGTGCTTTCTGTGTACACAAAGCTCTCTGCCTCTCTTTTCATCACACAAACTGAGATCTCACTGGTCTTTTCTAACTGATTTTACAAAGAAAGAAAAATGCTCTTTTTAGTCCTTACCCTGAATATGATATACAGTATGAAAATGTGTTAATCGTTTTGGTTCAGCAGAATAAAAAAAATGCTGAACAAAAACTATTTTTGTGTGTACTTATTTGGTGTAAGGACTTTTTCTGTGGAGGCCACATTTAAAATTTAAAATGTTTTTTATTACCAATCTACAATAATTTGGGCTGTAGCCTACCCAAATCGGATTGGACTGTTCAATACGACAAATCGGCTATTCGTTCCTTTTTATCATGTACACTATGGATCAGAAAATCCATTGGCATGAGTTTCAGGGAAGGTTTCGACCACATTAACATGGTCAGAACTGAAAATATCAATTAACGTGACATCTTCAAATTGCTCTTTTCGTCAGAACAACAGTCCCAAACCCAAATATGTTTCATTTACTGTCACGGAGAACAACATCTCTGCCGGAAACAATAGCAATATGATAAATATTTACCTGAAAGCCACTGAAAGAAGTGTATCCAGAAGAATACAGTTAAAAAAACAAAATCAAGCACAAAAGTACTGTTTTTAGCAAAAGCGAGATTTTTGAGTCAATCTAAATCAAGTGACTGCAAACCTTTTATACTCACCTAAAGGATTATTAGGAACAATTGTTAAATTTCATATTAATGAAATTATCTAATCAACCAATCACATGGCAGCTGCTTCAATGCATTTAGGGGTGTGGTCCAGGTCTAGACAATCTCCTGAACTCCAAACTGAATGTCAGAATGGGAAAGAAAGGTGATCTAAGCAACTTGGAGCGTGGCACGGTTGTTGGTGCCAGACGGGCTGGTCTGAGTATTTCACAATCTGCTCAGTTACTGGGATATTCACGCGCAACCATTTCTAGGGTTTACAAAGAATGGTCTGAAAAAGGAAAAACATCCAGTATGCTGTAGTCCTGGGGGGCAAAAATGCCTTGTTGATGCTAGAGGTCAGAGGAGAATGGGCCAACTGATTCAAGCTGATAGAAGATCAACTTTGACTAAAATAACCACTCGTTACAACCGAGGTATGCAGCAAGGCATTTGTGAAGCCACAACACGCACAACCTTGAGGCGGATGGGCAACAGCAGCAGAAGACCCCACCGGGTACCACTCATCTCCACTAAAAATAGGAAAATGAGGCTACAATTTGCACGAGCTCACCAAAATTGGACAGTTGACTGGAAAAATGTTGCCTGGTCTGTCTCGATTTCTGTTGAGACATTCAGATGGTAGAGTCAGAATTTGGCATAAACGGAATGAGAACATGGATCTGTCATGCCCTGTTACCACTGGGCAGGCTGGTGCTGGTGGTGGTGGTGGTGGTGGTGTAATGGTGTGGGGGATCCCTTTCACCTTCAGAACTGCCTTAATTCTTTGTGTCATTGATTCAACAAGGTGCTGGAAGCATTCTTTAGAAATGTTGGCCCATAGTGATAGGATAGGATAGGGTCAAACACGGTATTAGTATGGTGTTCCTAATAATCCTTTAGGTGAGTGTATATGCTACTTCAAAAACTGAGGGAACATTCCCTAAACGTTATAGTTTTTGGTTGGTTCGAACTTACCTTTAGAGAACCATAAACTAACGTTCCCTAAACCGTCTGTGTTAGTGGGGGACTCGGAAAACAAGTCACTTTGAGCAGTAAGAACCTGTCAATTTTAGGCATTTTTGCTATTTAAAAAAAGCCCTTTCAGACCAAACGCGAATAATTCGTGCAAAAAATCGCACGTCAATTATTCGAGCCCATCTGAACCTTACCGAATCTGAAACGTACTGTATATCGCCGTCCGTTTTTATTTTCTTTCGCAGCTTCGATTGCGGATTTCGGATGCCGATAAAAACAAGCAAAAACATATGGAGCTAAATCAGGGCCAAATGTTTTGTTAATTTGAAAAAAAAATATATAGTTGAAAAACTAAAGCTTGAAATTGAAAATTTAACTTTTGGTCAAAACTTGGAAAAAATAAAACCATGTATTCAAACTAAAAATAAGTGTACCAATGTTTCTTTCAGTTTGAATAAAATTTAGATTAAATTCTGGAATTATTTTGAATAAATTATAAATTTTCATTTTTCACTTTTATATTTGTTTTCAGTTCCACATTTCATGTTTTCAGATTCAAAACTTATTTTTTTTACGGCTTCAAATCTTTTTTTTCGGTTTCAGATCTTTTTTTTCGGTTTCAGATCTGTTTTTCACTTTCAGATCATTTTTTTTCGGTTTCAGACTTTTGGCCCCGATTTTGCGTAGGGGGCGTGGCTTAAACTCAGAGGGGCGTGGCATTATGAGTGACAGCCTAACAAAGAAGGCAGAAGACTCCTCTGTCATGTTGCCTTCAGGAAATGGTGTTATTGCGAGAACTATGACTGAATGCTTTCTATCCACTATATACATGTGATTTTTACTAAACAAACTGATGCCAGTGACAAAGTTCCATTTAAAAAACTGTTTTGGACAACACGTGCTACCAATTACACCATAAGAGCAATAAACTGTTCCAGATTGTGCAGTTCAGCAGGAACGCTGACTTCTCCCACTTTCACGTACGACTTTGAATGTAGCACCACAGTATTCACTCGGCAGTCAGCATGGCGTCCGCTCCGCCAAGGCAACCTGCTGGCGCCAGCGCACAGGTAAGACATGTGAAATATATTCGCCTTTTTGAATAAATACTTTGGGACATTATTATACATTATACATTTTTTTGTCATTAACACATAAAGGGAAAATAGGTGGACAGCTGGAAATGATGCATCGCTAGCACTAAAGTTAGCATTAACTTACGTCAGCTTCACACTAGCTGGTGTTTTTACTCTAATTTCAGTGTCCAGCTCAAGTTTTTTGACTTTAACTGTAGTGGTGTTTGTTAACCTCTGTTTGTCAGAATGACCATAACTCAACAGTGGCTGCATCTTTATAAATGTAAAAATTATAGATAACTAACATTGCTAATGTAGTGGCAATCTGTCCACAAAAAATGCCACTGCAGGGAATTTGAAGCCATTTCCAACTCTTGCTGTTGCAAAAAATGAGGTCCGCCATCGCCGTATAGTTAATTCTTTATTGTAGAAATGTATTTAAAAACACATACAAAAAACTGACTTGCAAGATTAAAAACGAACAGACGAGATCTAAAAACCATCACTATCGCACAGCTGAGGTTGAAAAACTGTGTGGCTTCCCAGACTAGATTCTCCCTCTGGCTCACCTGTGATTCCCTTACTACCTTGGCTAATTAGCACATACACACAGGTGCGCAGGTGACGTAACGATCAAACCATTCACACAAACCTACCACCCACACACACACTATCCATGCACACACACACATCCAAATTGGCTGCAACAGCTAAGTTAATAGTGTTGCTTTTTCATGGTTAGCTAGTTTAAACAACATAACTTGTCCTGGTCCGCTTTGTTAATCAATCAATCAAAGCTTTTATTACGGACACACACGGTCCAGAAAACAGACAGTGAGACATACAAATACAGAAAGACAAGTTAGTGTATTCTGATACATCAGTTAGGCTGTGGTAGAAGCCTTCAAAGTTTGCCCACTTGGCATATTATGTATGGCATAACTGTCATCCTGTTACATGTAACGTTATTATGTGTGTAAAACATAATTTATCAGACCAGAGCATTAATGTAAAGTCATATTTGTCTATTCTAGGAGCAAATAAAAAGAGACCTTCTTCAGAGACTTCTAACTAAAATTTCCCAGGCCACACAGAGACTCCCGCTGGATGTGGACTATTTGAAGTTTGTGGTCAACCAGGAGATGGTCCTTTTTAGGGCATTGTCAGGCCAGGTTGAGATGCCACAAGATGTTGCAAACGCATTGGCAGAGCTGTCCATACTTGTCAATGCAGATGACAGCTCTAATATGAGCCGGTGCCAGGTGCCAGTGATGCAAGCAGAAATGGGACGGCCAAAATATGTTGTGTCTCCTCAGCAACTACAAAGCCTGGTAGAAATGTCTCTACCAGTGTCATGTATTGCGAAACATCTGGGTGTATCTGTGAGGACAGTGAAACGGCGCATGCATGAATATGGACTTTCCATAATGCAGTGCTACAGTAACCTAACCGATGAACAACTAGATAATTTGCTGAGGTCGGTGAAGGCTAGGACACCACATGTAGGATGCAGAATGATGAAAGGAATCCTGCAGGCCATGGGTCACCGTGTCCAGTGGAACAGAGTGTATTCCTCCATGCAACGTGTAGACACTGTTGGTGTACTCTCAAGAATGACAAGGATGGGGTGTGTTGCAAGAAGGACATATTCTGTCCAGGGTCCTCTGCACTTGGTGCATATCGACACAAACCATAAGCTCATCAGGTAGGTCAAATATGTTTTTTCAATACAGTAAGATACATTAAAAATGAATAATATATTTTAACAAACTCAGTCACAATTTTAACACTGTTTTTGTATCAGCAAAGAAATGAAGACACATATGTCAAAGTGATAGTTAGTGTTTTTTTTTCTCTCCAACAGATATGGCCTTGTTATTTTTGGAGGGATTGATGGCTTCTCACGAAAGGTAATTTCTTTTTTTTACCTATAATCATTACTTAAGACTAAATTAAGACCAAATGAGATAATGAAAATTCAAAATGACAGACATGGTTCTACTTCTGGATTTTACAGGTTTGAAAAATGCTTTTTAAATTTAATTTCCAGTGAATGATATTCTCTTCTCTAGATCATGTACCTTGGTGCTGCAACCAATAATAAAGCATCTACTGCACTTGATTTCTTCTTGGAGGCAGTGCAAAAGTATGGCTTCCCATTAAGGTAAGACTAAAAAAAGTGTGGCTCACTGTGGTACTCATTCCTTAGTCTTTTCTTTATGTGTGACACATTCTTTTTAGGGTGAGAGGTGACCAAGGAGTGGAAAACGTTGGCATAGCGCGATGCATGTTCACCATTAGGGGTTGTGGAAGGGGGAGTTTCCTATCAGGAAAGAGTGTACACAACCAAAGGTATGTTTTCTTTATGTACTGTGAAGGGGTCACACGTCAAGAGGCCTCAAGACAGTTGCGGGTCCAATAGAAAGGTCTGCACACTCCCTCAGTATCTCTCGTCACTTAGCATTTACACTGGATCATGTGACTAGCATGTGACCAGAGTGTTTGGGTTATTTAATGATGGCATCTTTATATTTGTATGGTTATCTAATAAATTCAACTAAAATGAGCTAGTGTGCTTATCTTTTGTCACAAGTTCAAGTGCAAGTTCAAATATACTGTACAACCTTGAAGGTAATTTGATGTTTTCTTTTAACAGAATAGAACGTTTGTGGCGAGATGTTTGGATGACTGTTTCAAATGTGTACTACGAGATACTTCACAGCCTTGAGGATGAAGGTGTTCTAGACCCTTCTGATAGCATCCACCTCTTCTGTGCCCAGCATGTGTTTCTTACACGTCTGCAGAGGGATCTTGATGTATTCAGGGTGGGGTGGGATAATCACCCTCTAAGAACAGAGCAGAATCTCTCCCCACAACAACTGTGGATGATGGGGCTTCTCCGGTATCCTGTTGATGCTCCAGACCTGGCAGAGGTACTAATTTTGTTTGTGTTGATTGGTATAGTTTTGGCCACTAATCCTTTATCATAGAATATCAATTCTCACAATTTATTAAAAATGTTTTAGTCAAGCATTGTTTAAACAGCTTTACAACACTGTAAACTGAAAACTTATTCTATGAAAAAGCTTGTAAGTATAATTCTATTTTCCACTGTATATTACAATTGGAGGAAGAAGATTAAGTTAATTTCATCATTAATAAAAAACTGATGTTGAAATGTGGTTTCCAATCACCAGTGTAAAATTAATGAAAGATAATAGTTAATTCTATCCAAACTGAAATAGCATAAAACTTGTTTACTATTATTAAAGTGATGCTTAAAACTAATGGTTTAAAAGCTGAACAGCTCATATTTCTTAGGTCACATTGGATAAGAGAGTTGATACTGGCATCAGCATGCCATCATTTCTGTTCACAATCTTCTTAAAATCTGCTTGCTTTTATAGCTTCATGTTCCCTGATTTAAGTGATTTTTTTTAATTTGAAATGTAGGACATTGAGGATGCAGATCTTCATTTCAACACTGCCAGTGAGCAAGACGTGACCAGTCCTGGAGTGATTCTCCCACCCATTGAATGTCCTCTCTCTGAGCAGGACATGCCAGGCCTTAGGGCCACTATTGATGTTACAGGACCATCAGATTCCTATGGGCGAGACATTTATTTGGCTGTATTTAACTACGTGCTAAATCACCGTAGATGAAAACATTTTGTATTTCATGACCAGTTCACCAGTGGACATTTAATTTGTTTTTAATGTTTGTTACTGACAACCACGAAGCAACATAGTACAAACATTATTGAACTGCTGTGAGTGCTGGGTAGCAACTTATTTGTGAGACAACATGATGCCAATTAACCAGACCTCTAGATGAGATGTAAAGAAATTTCTTTTATGAAATCGTGTTGCAAGATTTCCAGTTGTATTTGTATGAAAAGCTCCACAGTACTGTCTTTAAACAAATATTTAATGTTTACTCTTGAATGATTAGTCCTGAAACACAGTAGTATTAAAACATTTTGTTCATTAACCAGAACAAAAGTAAAAAAGGAGCAGCAACTAGTGCTAAATATTTACACCATGTTAAACTGTTGGCCCAGATGAAAAGCCTTAATTAGAACCTTTTTGAACTTGCAAAATTTGTATGAAATGCTCTACAGTACTGTCATTAAACAAATATGTAATGTTTACTCTTGAATGATTAGTCCTGAAACACAGTATTAAGAAATGTTCATTAATCACAACAAAAGTAAAAGTAGCAACTACTGCTAAATATTTACACCATGTTAAACTGTTGACTCAGATGAAAAGCCTCAATTAGAACCTTTTTGAACTGGTCATAAGGCCTCATATGTTTGACAGGTAGTACAATATTCTTGGCACATGCTGAAACAACAGGGTAACACACATTGTGATGGCCAAAGTCTGCACTACAGTCATGGTTAAACTTGATCGTTACAGCAAAATCCTTCTTCTCTGAGGGAAGAAGTGGAATGTGACCTTGGCCTGTGATCCACTGTAGAAACCGGGCAGGTGTGATGGAATGCAGGCCATCTTGGTCATCTACATGCCCCTGACCCTCCGCTATGAAGCAAACAGATATAACAAGTGTTATGTGACAATTGCAATTTTGATTTCCTAATTGTTCTTTCAATTAAATAAGTGGTACACAAAAGAACAGCTGGTCAAAAAAAATCAAATTGTGAGATTTCACAAGGTTTGGAAATGACACTTAGCCAAACACAATGGTTATGAATTCCATTATGTATGAATTCATTATTGGCAATAATGTCTTAATACATATAATGGTGATAAGATTTGTAAATGTGTTCATTAAGGACAATGGTTTTAGGAAAACAATAATTTCAATGTATGTTCTCTGTATATATGCTTACAGTCTTGCATACCAAAAAAGTGACATATGCTGTAAGACACATTATGCTGGCACATAATACTTATCAATATGTTTCAGGTAGAATACAAATTAAACATGTTCAATACCTACAAGCATGACTACAGGTGGTACCTGATTATTTATTTGATTTGCAGGACATTAAAAACTATACCTTCAGCTTCATAAAGGAAGTCTTGAATGAAATTGATCATCTCCAGCTCAATCTGATGCCTGGAAGTCCCTTTCTCACTCAGTTGAGGAAGTATGGATGCCATGACAAACTCTGCATTGACCTATGATGATATAAAAATCAACATGTATATTATATGACCCTTTATATTATGAAATGGCATAGCAGTAAGGCTTTTCTTGTTGCTAATAATAAATGGTATAGTTTTGCTTACTTTTACATCTTCCCCAGGAACAAACAGGGGCTGGCAGATATCTGGGTACTGCCCAATTAGCAGAAGAAGGTCATACAGCTGCAGGCCTTCCCTCAATTGATCCAACATAGGCTGCAACCTCAGCACTGCATGGAGTATGATGGCACTACAACAGTAGAAAGGAAAGCAGTTGCTACAAAACCTTACTTGTAATGGATCTTACTGTACAAACAGACATATGTCCTAGCATACCGGACAATGGACTCCTTGTTTTGCACAGATATAGCTCCAGTATATCCGCAATTTAAGATTTCATCAGATAGGCCTTCAATTGAATGTTCAGTTGACATTTCAACCTGAAAATAAAAAAACAGGAAGAAAATTTCTTTCCCATGTAAATACATGAAAATATTATTTGACAAGGTATTCTTGATAAACCCAGCATTTCCATCATACAGAGGTCTTACCTGGTCCAATAACCCTCGCAACTGGACATCAGCAACTGAATCCCTGTTAAGAGTAGTTGGGTTTATTTGCCCACTACAGAGGTAACTGTAAGTCCATGGGCTGAAAAAGGCAGGGGCCGGGCCACCTTGTGCCAAACTAACTGCCAAAATCTCTCCAACAGTCCTATTTACACAAATGAAGCTTGAATGTATTACTTGTGCTTGAAAACATTTCATGGAATGAAATAGTTTGTCCCAACTTGCATAAAATAAACCCACTTGTACAGGCCACTGTCAAAGTCGGTCAGAGAGTATCGTGGGCTCCTCTGGTGCTCTGGCCCCTCAAAGAAACGGCTCTCAATTCCTGCCATCAGTTCTATAGACAAAGGTACAAACAGCATTTACTGTGTTGGTCTAGGGTCTCCTATGTCAAGTAATAGTACGGTTTGTCAAATTTGGGTTAGTGAGAAGACAATATTTTATTTATTTTTTATTATATTTTTTTTTAGTATGAAGGGCATTATTCATGGTTTAAAATATAAGATTGTTCAATGGATTCAAACGTTTGTTTTTGTTTTACCTGTGAGAAATTCTTTTCGGAGCGCACCTGTGTCCACTCCTGCCTCCCCAAAGAATGTCACTTTCAGAGTAGCAGTGGGTGAATTTTTTTTTTGACGTTGCCACTGCAGTAGGCCTCTCTCCAGAATGTTTGTTCTTGAGATTTGGATGTTGAATTGTTTCTCTACGTCAACTCTTCGACAAATGGCATCCAATAGATCATCAACACTGCCAAACAAAACCCCTTATCAATAAATAAATACTAATGTTGAAAACAAACTCTCTGTAAAATTAAGATCCATGTCGGATAAAGATATTTATGTATTTAGACAACACAAAATGTACCTTTTGATGTGCTCCTCTCCATTGTCCTGGCTCACGGCAGTTGTCTCAGCCATTTTAAGATTGTCCTTTCTTCTACAAAAGCACAAGTGAGACATATTGGCATTAATAGAAAAAACAAGTACTTCATGTTACATATACATTTAAAACTAACATAAATATCCAACATCAAATTACCTTTCTCCACACATGCTAGCATGGATCTCTACAAACTGTGGTGTAAAGTTCAAGAAACAGATAGGACATGGAACTTTCTGATGGAGACAGAACAGTTTGAATATTAGCAATAGTGTCATACAAAACAGTTTATGTAGCCATTTCACATTGCATTACAGTTACATCAAACACTGTACCTCTTCAAAAGATGTCTCGGTGTCATGGACAGGGGGGGCTGTCTCTGAAACTATCTGGATGTCACTTTGACACTCCTAAGATATTACACATGACCCAAAAATATTAAGTTATAACTCACTGAACAACAATCAAAATTGTACAGAAGGCAACATAACATTATTTCATAGCTACATTTACCTCAATATCCTCTCCTGCTGACTGAGACTCCATGCACTCTTGAACATGAAGGGCCAAAATGTGCAAAGGAAAAATCACTTTACATGTTTGGCATTGTGCTTTTGGCATGCTTCGGAATTCAATAGCATCTGGAGGTAGGGGAGTTAGGTCAAACTCATGTTGCAATGGCACAATATACAGGGTGCTCTTTCCTGCCCCTGTAATACTGCGAAGTAGGGTTCCAGTGTATCCATCAGAGTCAGGAGGAATCATTACCAGTCTCCTTTTACCCTGACCACCTGTAAATGCAACATTGTTTGGATTATTTCAACTGAGTTTGTTTGGACTAGTTATTTGAATGACAATGTTTGACAATGGATATATTACTACTTTTCTCCACCTGTAGTCTTGTAGAGTAGCCAACCTCCTGTCACTCCCTGCATCTTAGGGTACTCATTTTGAAGTAGTCTAAAGAACTAAGAGAACATAACTAAGTGATGTGTTGATGCTTGAAGAATAGCCTAACACTACAATGAAAGGGAATGTTTTAAATATAAGAATTTAGGTGCAAATTTGAAATAAATTGTCTGCAATACCTCCTCGTGACTCATATCCCTGGACATGGTGAGATGTCTTTTTCCAAGCCCTGCCTGGGCAAGCTCAGACTCTTCAGATGAGTTTGGGGTTGTCTCTGAATTAATGTTCAACACGTACACATAGAAACTAAAAGGCTTCCAGGGTTTTGTATATGGTGTGCTACAGGTCTTTGGACTCCGTATCTTTCGCTTTCCAAGGGAACTTTTTCTTGAGAAAAATCCAGGAAAAGATCTGCACGATTGAAAAATTAATTTAAAATAATGTTAATTCAAAATATTAACTAGATAAATTAGTTTAAAATGAACTTGAACAATAAAATCCAAACTAAAACCTGGTCATCTCTTGTTCTACAGATGAAGATTCCTGTTCCTGCTTTCTTCCTTGCTCTTGCTGTCCCTGAGAGAGGTTCTGTGTGAGCACATTTATAAGGCTCTGTGCGGCTGCAGCCACTGTTGAGTTATGGTCATTCTGACAAACAGAGGTTAACAAACACCACTACAGTTAAAGTCAAAAAACTTGAGCTGGACACTGAAATTAGAGTAAAAACACCAGCTAGTGTGAAGCTGACGTAAGTTAATGCTAACTTTAGTGCTAGCGATGCATCATTTCCAGCTGTCCACCTATTTTCCCTTTATGTGTTAATGACAAAAAAATGTATAATGTATAATAATGTCCCAAAGTATTTATTCAAAAAGGCGAATATATTTCACATGTCTTACCTGTGCGCTGGCGCCAACAGGTTGCCTTGGCGGAGCGGACGCCATGCTGACTGCCGAGTGAATACTGTGGTGCTACATTCAAAGTCGTACGTGAAAGTGGGAGAAGTCAGCGTTCCTGCTGAACTGCACAATCTGGAACAGTTTATTGCTCTTATGGTGTAATTGGTAGCACGTGTTGTCCAAAACAGTTTTTTAAATGGAACTTTGTCACTGGCATCAGTTTGTTTAGTAAAAATCACATGTATATAGTGGATAGAAAGCATTCAGTCATAGTTCTCGCAATAACACCATTTCCTGAAGGCAACATGACAGAGGAGTCTTCTGCCTTCTTTGTTAGGCTGTCACTCATAATACCACGCCCCTCTGAGTTTAAGCCACGCCCCCTACGCAAAATCGGGGCCAAAAGTCTGAAACCGAAAAAAATGATCTGAAAGTGAAAAACAGATCTGAAACCGAAAAAAAAAAAAAGATCTGAAACCGAAAAAAAAGATTTGAAGCCGTAAAAAAAATAAGTTTTGAATCTGAAAACATGAAATGTGGAACTGAAAACAAATATAAAAGTGAAAAATGAAAATTTATAATTTATTCAAAATAATTCCAGAATTTAATCTAAATTTTATTCAAACTGAAAGAAACATTGGTACACTTATTTTTAGTTTGAATACATGGTTTTATTTTTTCCAAGTTTTGACCAAAAGTTAAATTTTCAATTTCAAGCTTTAGTTTTTCAACTATATATTTTTTTTTCAAATTAACAAAACATTTGGCCCTGATTTAGCTCCATATGTTAATATATGTTGAGTTTGACTTATTACATACAGTATAAGGCCTATAACTACACAAAAATGACACATGATGTGACATTAACAGCATTACAGGTGTAGTACTTTAATGAAGCTTGAAATTCACAACTTTTTAAAACTTTTACAGTTTAGTTTACATTCTTTTTTTTTTACCGATTTTACCTCAAACTGCCTGGGATAACCTGTAGCTTAGTTTAATGAGAGTACCAACCTGCTCCTGCTCTGTGGTTGAAGTGCTGGTGCTTCCCTGGGGGTTTGACCCAGAGACGCTGCCTGTGTACGCCGGATTGCCTCTCCCTTGACTCCCAAAGTTTCGATACATCCTTTCTGTTTAAATGAAAAGAAGACTTAATCCAGCGGAGGCTTCAGTAAAAAGTCTTCAGGTCCCACGAAAGTACTTTCAGATGAATCTCGTGTGTCAATTCAAACTCTGGGTAAACCCACTTTATTGCGGTAAATCGGTCAAATCGGTCGAGTCCAAATGGGTATGTCTTCAAGGGGGAACAAGAAACAAAATATTGCCTCGCTTTTTTTCAAGTTGCCTTAAATCTTCCAAAAACGACTTTCAGTACATCCTCTCGTCCTTAGTCATACATGTAAAAGCCAAAGTCTGGGAATGATTGTGAGGTTGTAAATTTGTAAAGCGGCACTATAGGATCACCACGCCCCTCTGTATTTACGGGAAATAGTGTTGTCTGGAACCTCGCACGGATCAACCAGGCATAGGACGTCATTGACCATATATGGTGAGAGTTTCCTCCTCGGAGTAGCACACGGGATTCCTCACACAGAAACTACTACTACAATTTCCTACTTCAGTGGAAGTACAGTCACTTGCATAATATACTTGGGCAAAGTAAAAAGTAAAAAAAGTATGGTTACATAAATTGTACTTTACTGTAAATATACCTTTATTTTATTTTACCTTTTTGTCTATACAGATAAGAACACTATTTGATGTGATCATTACAATTCCAACAAGCAAAATTAATAGAATAACACTTGACTCGTTTTAACAAGTTTATCACTATTTAACTTAATGAAATTACAAAATAAAAGCAGATTTATTTTATTCTCGTTGGCCATTGGTGTTTTTTTTTATTTAGGCTATAGCTATTTTTTTCACATACTTGTGTAGGCTTACAAAACAGTCCTGTTTATTCTACCTTTATTTGTTCAGCTTTGTTGTCCTGTTCTTAGCTGCATGTCCATTTCTGTCTATTTCTGTTTAAGTCATTGTCATGTCATTGAGAGCAATGTAAAACACCACAGTTACATTCCTCATACTTGTCCAATAAAGGATATTCTGATTAGTTTTCTCTTTATCACCACAAATAAGCACACTGTTTTTTTTCCATTTCCAATGCTTATGGGGAGTTTGTTTATGATTTTATACTGTTTGGTTGTTTGCTGTTTGTTTGTGATTTAAGTAGGCCTATACTATTTAAATAATAAGTAGTAAGTAAATTCTCATGTCAAATTACTGAATTTAAATTTAAATGTAAAACATCAGGGTTTTAATGAATATCATTAACTTAATATTAGGCTAATTAATTTTATCAATTTCAAGTTAAGTTAACTTAGAACCACAAAAATCTTGAAATTATGAAAACATTTGTATTCATTAATTAATTAATGAATTAAAAGTAAAACTTACTAATATGTTAACATGAAATTGTGGACTTACAAATATACTTCCAAAAGTATAAATACTTTTTCTCCTAGCTGCTGATGCACCAGTGTCTCACATTACTGCTAATTCTTCTCATAGGAATAAGGATTGTCAATTGTTTAAATTTAATTGCAAAGACAGTTTGTCCTTTTTTGGGGAGGAAAAAGAAAAAGAAAAATTTGCAGATTAATGATCTTCATCTACATAGAAATTTTTTTATGTGGTTGATGGTTACATATCAAGGGAAAATGGGGTAAAGGTGAGTGTCAGATGACTAAAGCTTCAGGAATGCAATGATGCCACACTTGAAATGTCTCTAATTGTGACATGTCCCGACATGTTGGCCACCTTCCCCTGATTACACCGTCATTCATCCACCAGCTGTTTCTTTCATGTCTTATTTGATAAGGAAATGTCTGCTCATCAGAGACCATTTTGGTGAATAAATTTTCTTTTTCTTTTTTTAAGTTTAACTTTAAGTTTTAAAGTTTATGTATATTTTCAAGTTAGGGTGTGAGTAAGTTGTTATTTTTTGTTTAACTCCACATTTTTTCCTACAAAAGTTAACAATTTTCTAGAGGGGATAAAGGAAGTTTAGATTCCATTACCAGTTACTCACCATAAAAAAACTCCCCACAACCCACTTACGCAGTCATCCCACTTAATGTGCTTCACATCATAACAGCATCCTCATGCCACACACACACACTTAAATGTATTTGTTTTAGTGGGTGTTAAAATTCACAGATTGTCAATTCATATTTAAGATTATCTTAATGTGATTGTACTGTACTTTTGCACATGCCTGTACAAAGACAGTTCTGATTGTGTAGCTCATGGTTGATGTAATGGTAATGTTCATATACTGTATGTATGTCAAGTCTACTAGTAATACTATCAATTAATAATCAATTTAATTAAATTGGAATAATACGGTGAATAATATTAAATTACTATAATCCAAATACTGTAAATGGTGTGGGAAATATTATATAATATATAAATTTGTGTCAGCTTGGCATTAAAATCTTTAAAGTAGATGCATTAGCAGTAAAATGTACTCATAGAAGTAAAAGTCATTCTGAAGAACTGTCCATTACAGTAGAGGTGGTAAAAGTGCAAATCCTTAAAAGTATAATACATCAATATAGTAAGTAAAACTATTGAAGTATTAGCAACCAAATGTTAAGTAAAAGTGAAAGTAGCACTATCCAGATGGAGCTCATTGTATAACTGCATTATATAGACTACTGTTTAATAGTTTTAAGTTTTATATACTCATCATGTTTTTTTTAAAATATATTTTATATATATATACACCATTGACTTTCATGCAGTAAAACCAGGGCAGCTTTCAATTCCCGGCCGGGGGTGTGGTTAGGGCGTGATAGGGCTTGGATAGGGTGGAGTTTGAATCCCGCTCAGGGCGTGGCTAACAGTGTGTCCTTCAGCAGGACCCTTAGGGGTTGAATCCCAAAATGGAGCTGTATAACATTAACACACATGACTCTTTTATTAAGAGGAAGACGACAATCGCACAAGTTAACATGAAGTGTGGCATATACCAAGGTGATGCTCTGTCCCTGAGTGACTATGAGTGTGACATTGACTTACTGATCCACATCACAAGGCTCTACAGCAATTACATCGGATTAGATAAATGTGGTCGGATGGTATCAAAGAGAGGTAAGATGGTTACAAATGTAGGGGTGGAACTACCAGGAAGCAACATAGCTGATGTTCAGGACAGCTACAAATACCTTGGAATACCACAGGCAAATGGAATCCATGAGGAGGCTGCAAGGCAGTCGGCCACAGCCAAGTACCTAAACAGAGTAAGGCAGATCCTGAACTGAAGAGCCAGCTGAATGGTAAGAACAAGGTCCGAGCCATCAACATATTTGCACTGCCAGTCATTAGATACCCAGCTGGTATAATAACCTGGACAAAGGATAAGATAGAAGCCACTGATATCAAGATAAGAAAGCTCCTCACAATGCATAGAGGGTTTCACCCCAAGTCCAGCACCCTAAGTCTATACACCAAGCGGAAGGATGGTGGTCGAGGACTAGGAGGAGCGTCAGAGCCACTATCCAGGACGAAACAACAAAGAACCAGGAGTAGCCTACATCAGGAAGATGGACCCAAGTGATAACCTGCTAAGTGAATATCTCAGGCAGCAGAAACCCGGTGATGAGGAGGCAGGGGGGAGGAGGAACCATCATGGAAAGACAAGCCCCTGCAGGGCATGTACCAACGACAGTTAGAAGAAGTGGCTGATATTGAGAAATCATACCAGTGGCTGGAAAAGACTGGTCTGAAAGATAGCACATAGGCACTAATCATGGCAGCACAAGAACAAGCTCTGAGCACAAGATCAATAGAGCCCGGGGTCTACCATACCAGACAGGACCTAAGGTGCAGGCTGTGTAACGATGCCCGAGACAGTCCAACACATAACAACGGGGTGTAAAATGCAGGCAGGTACGGCACACCTGAAACGCCATAACCAAGTGGCTGGCATAGTGTAGAGGAACATCTGTGCAGATTATGGGCTGGAAGTCCCAAGGTTAAAATGGGAGGCACCTCCAAAGGTGGCAGAGAATGACAGTCCTAAGATCCTGTGGGACTTCCAGACTGATAAATGGGTGATGGATATCGTGGTGGTCGACAAACAGCAGAAGAAGGTAGTATGATAGATGTAGCAATCCCAAGCGACAGCAACATCAAGAAGAAGAAACACGAGAAGCTTGAAAAATACCAAGGGCTTAGAGAGGAGCTAGAATATGTGGTAAGTGAAGGCAATAGTGGTACCAGTGGTTATCGGAGCACTTGGGGCTATAACCCCCAAAGTGGGAAAGTGGCTCCAGCAAATTCCAGGAACAACATTTGAGATCTCTGTCCAGAAGAGCGCAGTCCTAGGAAAAACAAAAACTATTATTATTATTATTATTATTATTATTGGCAACGGAAGCATATGAGTTCACTGTGTATTCTTAAAAAATCCACGAGCGCTGGAAGCAACCTGCAAAGTGCATCTGTGGCCACAAGGTGGCGCTACATGACCTGCCTGAAACTAATGAATGCCCTGTTGAGGAGGTGAAGGGTCAGACTCGGAGAGCACACCTTATAGCAAATAATAACAAGACAGTGATGCTAACGTTATAGAGACATGGCAACGAGCAACCGTTATTGTAGCTATAGTTCAAAAGGGCAAACAGTCGAAGATAGCTTTAAGCTAGCTAGGCTATGTTGACGTTAATGCAACAAAACTGCAAAGCTGAGACGCGTTTGTCATCCAGCACTGTAACACAGCAAATGGACATTTAAACTGACATAACGAGGGGATAAGGATAAACCATGCTGATTCAAACAATCAGGAGGAATAACAGAAAACCTGGATGGATTTGACCAACTTTCTTGGCAACGAGGATGGATTAATGCCTCACGGCCAGGCACAGGGGAGAAGGCTACGTTAGGTAAGATACACATTTTATTATTATTTTAAGTTAGTTTATTAATGGCACTCAGCTGTAAAACAGGTAGCGGTCGGGTCTAGCTATATATATCCCGGGTCCGGTCCGGTCAGTAGGCCCACGAGTTATAGGACCTCTGGAGACCTCTAGCCTACTAACACCACAGTGCTATATGCACACAACGAGTCTGTCTCCAGTGGGTAGAGTTGAGTTGAGTTTGGGTTTATTATGATGAATCAATGATTGTTTGACGGTGTGAATAAATGTATGCTAGTTTTCTGTGGAATACACGGGACGTGAATATCTGTGTCGCCCTTGATGTGAAAGGTTTGTACCAAGCCCCCAGGAACAGCGCCATGATTGCTTTATGCGCTTTTGAGCACTCTCGTCGGAATGAACGGGGCTTCCCGCCGAACGCTGTATCCCAGGGGTGTCAAAACTCAATTTCACCAAGGGCCACACAGGAAAAAAAGAATCACATCAAGGGCCAGACATGTATAGTTTATTGACATGCTTTTATTTAATCGAAAAAGTAAAATATCTTTGACTCAATTATTGCATGTCTCGTATAGTCTTCTCACTTACAGTTTGGTCCACATAAAGCCCTGAAAAAGTGAGAAAAAACGTTCCAAAGCCATCCTAGAATTTAGCAAATCAAGCAAAACATTGATTCAATTTTAAAAGTAGGCACACAGCTGACTCACAACAACCTCTTTCACAGCCTGAATATGCAAACTCTCTGGTTCTGTGGGAATTTCTGAGTCTCAAAGTTGGCAAATTTGCCAAATTCTGCTTTGAGTGTTGCGTAATTGCAAGTTAAAAAACCAGTTTCCCATGTTTTTGTTTTGGCACACAACTAGGTGGGCCAAAATGTATTGTGAATTTAAATTGATATGCGGGCCGGATCAGAATTAGCTAGGGGCCGGATTTGGCCCGCGGGCCTTGAGTTTGACACGTGCTGTATCCAGTTCTCTTAATACATTCATGCTTTGTACGCAAAAACCCGTCAAGGAATATTCAGTATTTTCGTTTCATCATCGGTGTGAAATTAACTTCAAACGATTAATAAATTAGGCTGCCGATGACTTTTTTTGTAGATTGACTGTTTCAGCTCTACGTTGAAATCACTAGGCTATACAGAAACGTGCCCATGACTCAGGTCTAATGAAGAGAATGAAACTATAAAAACAGCAGACCCCATCGTTAAGAGATGGAGGACCAGAAATGAAATGACCAGGGCACTTCCTAGAGCTGCACGGTTTTTGGCCAAATGGAGCAACTTGCAAAGAAAGACCTTGATCAGGAAGGGGGCCAAGAACCTCAAGACCACACTGACAAAACTCCAGTGTTATGAATCATGATAGAATAACTTGGCAGAACAGAAACTGTCAGCACAGGCATTCCAAAAAAATACTGAAGTCAGACATTGCAGCAGCTTGGAGTTGGTCTAAGGATGTGTGAAAGACTGAGAGCATGATGCAAAAGATTCTGTGGTCTGATGAAACAAAATTCAACACGCTTCAGCTGATGCAAAGTGTCTGCTGGAACTGGGCAGAGCTTATCAACCCTTGAACGCCATACATACCTTGAAGCACGACGGTGCAGCTTCAGACTTGGCCAGGGAGGACTGGGAGACTTTGCCAAAGGTCCAGAGGAACAATGCAGGGATCCAAACAAAGGCAAATCTTGAGCAGAGCAAATTTCGTAGTGCCAAAGTCCTGAGAGTGGGGCCAACAAATTTCTCCTCCAACAGGACTCAAACATGCTGCCAAATCAATGTTGGAGATGCTTCACAACAAGAATGTGAAAGTCCTTTAGCAGCCTCAAAGCCCAGATTTCAATCCCAGAGAAAATCTGTGGAATGGACTCGAAGATCGAGCCATATCGGCAACATCCAAATGTGCCAAGCTGATGCAGATGTTTCCAAAGGGAGTTGAAGAAGAGTTAGTGTGACAGTGTCATCTCACACGTATGGCGTTTTTCCATTACATGGTACCTGCTCAACTCTACTCGCCTTTTTTTGGTACTAGTCCCAGGTACCTTTTTTTTAGTATCCCCTCTGTCGAGGTTCCAAGCGAGCTGAGGCGATACCAAAAGGTGACGTGAAAACCTGCAGACTACTGACTGGTCGGAGAGAATCGTCACTAATCACTGCGTCATCATTGCTAGCGACAGACGGGGGTGTGTCAAGACACGATGTGAGTCCCCCTACACGATGTGAGTCATGCATGTGCAGAACGGCCGCCATCTTTGACAGCTAGCTACGGCAACACCACTTGGACGAAGTGCGAAAACTAAATACTTTCACCCAGGAAATGCGTGTTTGTTCCTCGGGATTGTTTTAATCCAAACCGTGATCTTTTTTTCTAAACTTAACTTGTCGTTTCGGTGCCTAACCTTAACTGTCGTGGCCGAATGACGCTGACTTTTTCTGGCCTAAACTCAACTGCCACAGCCCCTGAAAGTCTGGCGGTACCTGTACCGGGCTCACACTCACCAATTGGTGTCTGAACACAACTACCAACTGCTGCTTATATGATGGAGCTCTGTAACCGGCGTCGCAGAGCTCTGTAGTGGCTTAAAACGACTACCAACTTCCCATTAAAAAATAATAGGATAATTCTATCTATCTATCTATCTATCTATCTATCTATCTATCTATCTATCTATCTATCTCTGATTCGATGACCTACTTTGTCGGATCAAGACTTTAATTCACCATAGAAGAACTCATCTTAACCCAGTAAGGTAACAAGAGAGACTTGCAGTCACTCTGAGAAAAAAAAAAAATAGAGTGGTCGCGCACTCAAAATCCGTGCGCGCCAGCGAGATCTACTTCATTGTGATGTCACATTCGCGCGCGCAAGCTTGGCTGCGGCTACTGTAAAACAGCGCGCAGGCTGTGTGCGGAGCGGAGCTCCTTCTCTCACACCCACACGCACTCTACTGAAGCCAATGTGTGCTTCTTTTACCTATATATTTAATGATATATTTTGCATTTCTAATCCAAACAACGTCAAACTTGGCACTGCACTTACTCGTGCCCGTAGGAAGACACCTGTCAAGTTTGAAATCCATCGGACTAACTGTTCGAGAGATAAAACACACACACACACACACACACATACGTTCCTGCAATTTATAGATAGAACATTGAGGGGTGTTGAACGTCAAAAGTAACGTTACTTGAAACCGTGTATTTTCTTTTTAGTAGGGGTGTGCAAAAAAAATTTTTATGCCGTGAGTACTATTGTCCTGAAATTATTTTAGCTCGCCATTCCTATAGATGGCGCCGCGTTGAATTCACACTGACGCCAGGTGTTAAGAATTCTCTAAATAACGTGTTCGTTCTGATTTCTGGAGGAGGAAGGAGAGGCTGTGGTCGAATTGAAAGTTAAGCAAAAGGTTTAATGAAACTGCATGAAAACGACAAGACAAAACACAATCAACATAAAACACTAAAACACTGCAGCTGACAGCGGACTGATCTCATGCTTCTCCTTGCGGAGTCACAGAAGAACAGTCATGTGACATGACAAACAATTACACTGTAAACAGCGGACTCCATCTGCTTCCCTTGCGGGGTCACAGATTGAAGTCCCGACATCACATCAGTTTCCGAATTATATTCCTGTGGAATTGTGGGTCTCTGATTAAAGACACACCTCTGATTTTAGGTTTACCCCAGGTCACAGACAAAGGTCGTTTCACATGGTAGTGCCGATTCTGTCTAATCACGCCTGGCCCTGCAGGGAGTGGCTCCCCAAAACCAGAAACCATAGTTACCTTTCCTGTGGGGACAATGAGTCTTCTATGCTAAATGTTAGACATGACCTGATTAATTCTTTAGAAGCTAGGTTTTAGGTGAGACACTCAAATGCTGTATTAGTGTACTTGATTAAATTTAGCTGCAGGCCCCATTAAACATTGTTTTCAAAACATAAGCCGGGTTTTGACTTTTTAACTTCAACACTGGGCACTTGTTATAATCAGAAGGAGAAGAACGAGTGCAGCAGAAGTAGTTTAGTCGGTGCAAAGCATTTTGGCTTTTATAACTTCGAGGGCAAGACGGAACATGATAGGAATCATGCAGGCTTTGCAAAGCGAAAGTTAAGTATTTTGGAAACCCCACAAACTTGAGAACTCACATGGTACGCCATCACTTAGACATTAAAGACGTGGACGAACAACAACAACCTGAAGGACCTGACATTTCAGTCAACCAACACACTTTCAATGTTCTAAACTCCCACCGAACTCTGAACGAAAAGCTCTTATTTAACAGTTTTATTTTATACTCAAATTAAATGTATTTGAAAGCTGGCCAAAGCTTGGCCAGCTTTTAGTTGCAAAAGTTTTTATTTGTGTATGAAGACAGAAAATAATATCAAACTACATTTAATTTTTTTGTGTTTCTTTTAAAAATTGTATGTCTACTGCAATCACATGGGAAAAGTAACTACATTTGCATACTGTGAATCGTTTTTTAATCAAGAATTGTTTTCGAATCAAAAAACAATTTTTAATTGAATCTTGAGCCTAAAAATCAATATTGAATTGTGACATTTTCTGAATTGTGCACCCTTACTTTTTAGCATCTCACATCACACTTTCAGTCACTACGGTCAGGAACGTGCCAAAATATGAACAATAACGTCGCTGTCAACGGGCTTATCTGCTAATGTTAGCTACCGACCGTGAAACCATCCAGGAAATAGACGGCACCGTAGGTTTTTTTTAACGTCACTGCTCATTTTACACACAGTTTAACAACAAAACGCAAAAAAACAGTCAATAAGAAGTCCAAGACGAAAAGGAAGAAATAACTGCAACCAGGAACACCGAGACAAAACAGGGAATACCAACAAACACGCAATCCAAACTGAAAACGGTACAATGATCTGACACAAGACAAGGGGAACACAAAGACTAAATACACAGGGTAACAAGAGACGGGTGACACAAGGGCTGGGAAACAGGTGAAACACATTAGGGCTGGGCAGAACAATCAAAAAAGGCGGGAAAGAAACATTGTAATTTCCCATTGTGGTATTAATAAAGTATATAAAAAAAAAAAAAGACCAGACAGAAAACGAAACTACCAAAATAAAACAGAGACCTACACAACCATAACAGCAGCAGAGAGGCAGAGGGACCGCAGCGTTCGCTAACGTTAGCTTCTTGTCTCATCTGGGGTCTGATAAAGTTAATTCATCAAATTCAGTATCCACAATGCTATTTTCCAATAAACTGTAGCTGTCATATTTCCCGGGACCCGCGTGAGTGCGGATTTTAAAAACTGCACATCAGTTTCCGATCTCTTTTTTTTTTTCTCTCTCTCTGTCATAATCTGACCATATCCTGCTATTTCTATCTCACTACTGTGTTGGCCTCTATTCTAAAACCTTAACCTGGATTCAGATAGACCTCAACTCTCTCATCCATCAGATTTACATAAACACACCCTGGAAACCAGCCAAACGAACGGACATATTCATAATAATGGAAATCAATTTAGCAGCACAAAGCAAAAAAGCACCTAGAGAGACTTCATGCACCTGGCTTTCCTCACAAAGCTCTAAATTGTATTTTTTGAAAATCATTTTGTTTTGCAATCCAAATGTTCTTTTTCCAGCCTATTGTAAGGGCTTTGGCTGAATTTGCTGTATAGTTATAGTACTAACCCATTACCCCACCACAACTTCAGGGACTTCAGAAAGGAGCGTTTTCTGCCATCCAGCCTCACACCCCTCGGATGGTGTTTGGGAAACAGCAGGATGAAGTTTCAGAGCTGAGTGTGCTTCGGGGGGTTCAGGCGAACTTTTCCATGCACCTGCCACAGTGCCTGGTGTTTTTACAAGCAGCCCTTATTTAAGCTGCAGTGGGCAAGATTTTTGTTTTTTATGTAAAAACGCACCTGTGTAATCCGCCTAAATATTGAAAGTAAGTCTGCAGTACAGAACAACATCAGATCTTCTACACTAATTGTGATACTACACATTCTCTGGTGTCTGCTATGAATATTTCTACCCAAGTCAAATGGCGATTACACACTGCTAGTACCGGCTCTGCTCGGCTTGGCTCGGTTCGACTCTGCCACGGTGCCCGGTCCTTTTTCCATTGCGGTGCCGCCTCATGCGTGAGGCGAGCGTGGCTGGTCGTCATAGCGACGCCGCAGGAAAACTGCCGTGACCTAACATGACATACTCACAGAACGTCAAAGGTGTGTTGTTTCTGATTCTCGGCATGTGGCTGTTGCCAGAAGACACATTTTGTTTAAAAAGAAAACCGCGCTGGCTAAACTATTTAAAAATGGCGGGTGTGTTCAGGACACCCCCGTCTGTCACTAGCAATGATGACGCAGTGATTAGTGACAATTCTCTCTGACCAATCAGTAGTCTGCAGGTTTTCACGTCACCTTTTGGTATCGCCTCAGCTCGCTTGGAACCTTGACGGAGGTGATACTAAAAAAAGTACCTATTAGCTTGTACCGGGTAAAAAAGGCGAGTCGAGCAGGTACTGTGTAATGGAAAAACGCCAAAACTGTCTCCTAAAGAGCAACGTTCGCACTCTCAGTCCACAAAACACTGGCCTCAAATTAGATCTGTTTTGTAATGGACTGGGGCTGTGCCCACAAACCATCATAAGGCTGAAAGTAGCTCCTAACTGGCCAAGATAGGAGAAATTCAGGGAATGTCAATCCTTACTTGAAGACAACTAAATATTGAATCTAAAAGTTATTCACAAAGCATTTTATTACTAAAACTACTAAACTCCTAAGTCTGGGAGAATTTAGATGTAGTCCAGAGGACTCCTGAGTCACTAAGTGCTGTTTACAATCAGTCAGCTGCTGCAAGAAATGTTCTGTGTTGCGTCAGCGTTTTTGGAAAAAATATACTGATAATGAACTTTTAAAAGCATATTTTGATGGAAGGTTGAGTTAATGAAGGTCTAGTCAGTTCACCAACAAAATCAAAACTATTCAATCACACCGGAGATGACCGTTTGTAAAACTCTCCACTGAAGTTTGCAGCGCTGATTAACTAGGAATATCTCCACCATTTGTCTGAATTATTCATCAAACCAAAAAATTACTTATTAAGACCCCAATGTATTAAGAGCTCATGAAGTGCACATTAAATAATCACCAACTGCAATAAATAAAATATATACAGCCAATGTCATACCCATTGCTGGATGACCCCTTAACATTGGCACTATATATAGTATTACCAGAGAGAGTTTAGAACCGAGACACCCTAACTCGAGCTGGTTTCCTGTATCTGAGTCACGTGGACGTGTTTCTGTCTCAGGACCAAACTTTCACAAGATCTGGCAACACGGAGAAGCTAACGTCTGCTAACGTTCGTGAACGCTCCAACAAAACTAATCTCTGTGATGCTAAATACGTCTTTTAGCTGTGTAACATCAAACGTTAGAACATATTAATATATTATTCAAATATAATTTTTTATTCATCCACATGGCATTCACTACACGTTCAAACAAGGCCACGCCCCTTTAGGAGACAGGAAGAGTACTGTTTCATACCATTGGCGATGCTTGAAATGCGCTATCTTTAGTATAAAGGATTTTTGGTATTACCGAGGGGTGGGGGAAAAATCGTATGTATCGGGATTTTTTATTTTTTTTTTCGACGATTTGTTTCCCTAGAATCAATTTTTAAAAATATATTTTCTGTTTATATGGTACTGCCGACGGCAGCCACATCATATCCGTTTCCAGCAAAACGGAGCAAAAGCATAAAATGCAGAAAATTCACGAATTATACTTCTTTACAAATGAAATAAATGTCAGACTGTCTAACTAACTGATGTGATGTTTATTCTTTTTAGAAAACAATTAGTTTTTAGAAATATCTCATGATTAATTGTCTCTAGATTTTTTTTGTTTTTGTAAAAGAAGAAAAAGAAAATCGCAATACTTAATACAATCAATGTATCGGACAAAAGCATATCGTCCCGGCCCTAGTATTACCTCATCTGGAAAAACAATGTCAACGTCTACATGCAGATCACAATCAATCTACTCCACAAATCGATATTTTTTATTTTGTTTCATGTATTTATTAAATATTCATCTATCCATCCATATAAATGTATCAATGATGTTTCATTTTACATTCACTGACACAGACGAGTCAACTGTCAACCAGTTTGGGTTTTATTTGTTGGGGTTATGAGAATGAAAACCACTTACAAAATGTAACGGCAACATTTCAATCAGACTTGGATCGTATTCAGGAAAAACCTTAGCCTATCCTGAGAAAGAATCCTGATTTAGTTGCAGTTGTTTTAGCTTAGTTGTTCATAAACTGTTTAGACCTCTTCTCTTATTTGAAGTGGGGAAATGTAGCAATACAAAGTAATTTTGCAGGTTCATTCACTCGAGGGCTGCTCTCATACTGATCCATCACCCCCACTGTGAAGAGATTTAAGCCTGACTGAGAGGCTTAAATCTCCTGAGAGAAATCTACTGGTATCACCGGCTGATGACTGAAGACTTTTTGAGTCAGTTGAAGAAGCTTTAAAGATGATGGATGCTTGAAGTTAATTTGGAAAAAAAACTCATTCACCTCCCACATAGCCACTTTTCTCTGAAACTTCATCCATTTTAGGCTTTTTTTGTTTCAGTGAAATTCTGACTTGTGATTTACAGTGTACTTATGTTGTATTTATTAGGTACCTATAAGACAACTGTTCTTACTGCAACTTAAAGCTGTGGTAGGCAGTTTAGTTTTGGCATCATTGGGCAAATATTCCACAATAATCTTTCCACATAATAATTCAACTGTTCTGAGAGAAAACTATACTTCTGAACCTCTTCCTTGGCTCTGTTTTCAAGCTTTCAGAAATCTAGCCTGTGACGTGGGCTTTAATTAATTTACCTGCACATTATCATATTTTCACGAAAAATACTGGTTACCCCATTTGACACAAACCAGTTACACCCCCTGACGTGATGCTTCTAGTCAAAAACCTTGTGACACTATCAAGCACTGCAGTCAAAGTAGTTTATTGAACTTCCTGTTTAATTTCATTTCAATGACAAATATTTAAATATATTTAATACTGTGTGTTTATGTGTGAACAGTGTTTGTGTGTGAGATAGCGGTAGATGGGTAAAAGAGAGAGGAAGAAGCAAGTCTAATTAGGGTTGTGCATGCCCTTCAACATATTTACAGTTAAAGAGCTCATATTATGCTTTTTGGCATGTAATAGGTTTACAAAGTAAAAAAGGGACTTACCATCTCCAACAGAAAACACTGTTCACAAACTGCTCCAAACAGCTCTATTGTAGTCCAGCCTTTACTTCGGAGACAAACGTGCATCACTTTGTAACACACGTTATAATGCTCACCTAGCAGCTAGTGTGGCACGCCCTCATACTCTGCTTCTGACTGGGTAGTAGTCCTTACCTAGCTACTGCGCATGTGCAAATCCCAACAAAGATGGAACAGAAGTGAGAGGTCTCACTCTGTAGATAAAACAGAGAGCTCAACACACAGGGTGAAAAAAGGAGCTGCAGCAATGTGCAGTACAACAAAAATATGGTGTTTTTTGAAAATTAGGCAGGGAGGAGATTTTCGTCACAAACACCGGTAACGGTACCGGAGGTGTAACGTTACGAATGGCTGCTGTTCTGACTCCGGTGCCTGGGTCTGTTTCCCGAAGGTTCAGTAAACTGCCGTTAGCGTCCTTAGCACCGGAGTTAAGTGCTGACCGGGTTTGGATTGCTGTAATGATAGTGGCTGGCTGCTAGCTGGCTGGGGGCTGACTGTGGATGCGTCCCCAGGCCGGGGATGTTGTCAGCTCTCATCCCGACTGAAGCCTTGCGGCGCCGGGAGAGTGAGGCAGACAGACAGGGGTGTGCTAGCTGGCTGAATAACCATTAGATTAATCGTCTATCTATACAGTTAACATTACTGATGAATTTGTGGGTTAGCCCAGAGTTGTTAACCATGTTCAAAACAATAAAAATAACTGAGCGTGTTGAACTATGTCGTAATCTTATGTTACCCACCAAGAATTGGCTAACGTTATAGACCAAGCATTAGCATTAGCTACTTGTCAACTAGCACCTTTTATAGTAGGCTAACCTTAAAGCACTTTTTCTCTTCGGTCACCCTACAGGTTGGAAGCGGAATTGTCCGTTATTGTTATCATTACCATTATTCTTACGTCTCATTCGAACAAGTTGATGAACCACTGAAACGATTTTGGAAACATTATTTTAAGGTACAAAAGAATCTTTGGTGTTGGATTGATCGATATTGAAATCAATCAATAAATAAGATCACTGTTGTATTACTGTGTTGCGAAGTGGCATGTAATCAATGACAAAACGATGCCATGTGGCAGAAAAAAACTGAGTATAACGTAATACAACTTTTTTAAAGTTTTGACAGTTACACCACTCAGAAATTTTTGCCATTATCCTCCAATTATTCTCTTAAAATGTATTAAAACCAAACTCTTTAAAATATGGCCTCTAAAAAAAGTATGTATTGACACCAAAAAATGAGCGTCCCGTCATTGACCCAAAAATAAAGTCCAGTTTATTGTCCATTGTGACATTTGTGGTCAAAACACCCTGGAGAGCTGGTCTGCTGATGTTAGCCTTTAGCCTAGCCCAAATACGGGCTCATTTGCCATGTTTACATTTTCTTTTACACAGCCTCCAGCGTCACCTTGTACCGCCTACTGCTGCCATCCGAAGGAGGAGACACCGGAGGCGGTATGAGAGGAAACATAAACGTGGCGGACCAGCCAGTAGTTTAGCCTTCTGCTAAATGTAGCTTACGGCTGCGGCTAATTCAAGTTCATGTTTATGTAGCTAACTAGAGCTTTGAATCACAGTATGTCATCTCAAAGGGCTTTACAAAGAAAACAGGTGGTAATTCTCATAGAATTGCCACTATAAAACGCCATGAAATGAATGACTAGTGCCAATGCATAATGTCCGTGCAGGGACTGAACAGATAGGGGAGAGGGAAAGCTGCAGGAAAAGGTCTTTCTTGTTTTGTTTTTTTTGCTTTCTACCTACTACAGCTTTAAAGGTTTTAGGTTCAGAGGAAGCAACAAGACTATGGGGAACACAGGTGTAATAATTGGCAATTTTAGGGGAAAGGAGAGATAAATTATACTCTTAATTATTTATTTGGGTAGTACTGAGGAACAGTTCCCTTACAATATGTCCTTTATCGGTAGCTGATACATTAAGTTACGCTGTAAATCTTGGCTTGTAATATAAAGTGTTACAAGATTTAGTTTTTTTCAGTCATTATGTTCATTATCATTATACTATTACTCTAAGTTTTACTGGTGCATCACTTGTCTTTGCTGACCCTGAAGAAGGGAATTAAAGTAAAACTCCTGTAATTATATTATTCTTACAGCTAACTGTCCTCCTATTAGCCAGTTAATTAGCTTTTTAGCGAGCACACATGCTCAATGAGGAATGCTAATAAGCTTTGCCGTAGTCCAAAAGACACGAGACAGATAGTAGTTTCCTCCACGTTGTGACAAGTGGCTGGCAAAGAAAAAAACGACAGATGAAAATTCTAAATGTCAAGGCATCCATTTAACAGTTATGTGCTGGCAGCCAGTTAATCTGACACATTGTTGAAGAAATCAATAGAAAGCAGAGAACTGTTTGGATAAACTGTTGGCAGCTGACATCCACCACTGTGAAACCGTGAAATCCACATTAGTTTCAGGACGTCCGGCAAACAACAGAGAAAGGAGGTGGGCGGCTCTGCTTGGGGGGGGGTTTGAACAATTTTATCTGTTACAATCTCATATACTGTGTCACACACACACACACACACACACACACACACACACACACACACACACACACACACACACACACACACACACACACACACACACACACCAGCAGATAGTCCTGACACAAGCACTTGACTCCCTTTTTCATTCCGTGCTCCCAGGAGATCCTTATCAACTACACTAACACATCCAGCCCAGCCCAGTATTTTCACATGATGTTAGGTGTTGAAACCATCCAGTACTACAGCAGGCTGAAATGCCAAGAGGCCACTGGGGTTTAGTGTGTTCCTGTTGAATTCTAAGTCATCTAGTTCTTCTTAAATAACAAACAATTTACTCAGCAGAAAGAAAGAAAGACATCAGACCCCGTGGACATGAAAGATCGTTTGTTTTTGTTGCTCTTGGTCCAGGTCCAGAGCGCTCTACAGTAAGTGACGAAGCGCTTCCCGTATGAGAGCCCTTTTTGTAAATACTTAGTAGAGTCAAAAGAGGGCGGAGGTGAGGTGGGAAGCGGGCGATGAAAGAATAATACCAGAAGGAGCGAGTAAAGACTGCGACTTTTGCGATATTGATATTTGAGAGATTATAAAAGGGAGTGACCGTAAGACAATTCCATCTGTTTAAACGTAATGGCTCATATGCACATGCAAGTTGTAAAACAAGAAGAAAAAAAAAGTAAGGGGGGGGTTAAAGGGAACCACGTGGGAAAACTTACTGCACCTCGTTATATTGAACAATGCAGTCGCAGGATACAAATTGTGCTTCTGTGAACTTAAGGAATATACTGTATCTGAGTCCACACCAGCCCTCTCCTAATAACTCTTCAAAGACCATAACTGTAGATTGTTCTCAGTAAGTTGCTTCACTAAAAGAAAAATATCCAACGGAGCATTTTTCAAAGTGATTGTGGTTCTGACAGCCAAATTATCACCAGCACACAGACATGCCTTCAGTCCCTGATGCACTGTATGGCAAGTTGTTTACAACAAGGATTACATACAAACAGAACACAGGAATGAAAAGATAAGTTCTTTTGCTGTATAATTAAATCCGTATAATATAATAAAGATGGAAAAATGCCAGAAATTGCTCTGGATTTCCGCCACAGTCCTGCGGCAGACAGGTTAGGTGATCTGGACCAAAGTCTATTCATAAGCTCCAGCTCCCCAATGACCCTGAAGAGGAATAAAAAGGTGCAAAGACTGATGTGTTTGGGAGATCTACGCAGAAGAGAAAATAGCAGTGATATGCTGCTCAAGTCTAAATGTGTGTCACATAAAGTCCTTTCATCTTCAATCTACTCATTGAGCAATTGATTCAAATTACTGCTGTCACTCAGCTTGTACTTCATTCGCTATCTATTCCTATCAGTTTCATACATTTTTCTTCATTTATATCAGTACATTATACTCACGTTTTGGATAATTTCTGGTCATATTTAACGATAAAGTTTTGTTCTGCACATAATACATGCAATTCTATATTAAATGCATCATGCTGTGGTTGGCCCAGGTGTTTCTTTCTACAGTGTACAACAAATCAGTGAACATAAAAAAGAACCCAGTATCTGCTTGCAGGTCTAGTTTCATTTGGGTGTTTTTTCTTTGTAAGTGAACACCAACGCTGAAGAAAGCTTTCCAAACCATGCGTAGGTTACTGTTGTATAAAAGCAATCACGCCCTTAATGATATTCTCTGCTGTAATAATAGCTACTCAGTTTCAGATTGCAGGTATTGCATCACCACTGTGGACATAATCACAGCACAAAATGCCCCATTAGGTCCTCTTGCCATAATAGTTATTTCCTTGCCATGTTTCTTCCTCTCAGACAAAGTAATCACCTTTTTAAGAAAAAAAGACAACAGGATGTTCTGCTCAGATAATGGAGTCTGTTTGGTGTGTTCCGTGCCGTCGTCAGTCGGAGGAGCCGTCGCCGTTCATTGGGGCTGCTTTGACTTGTTGAATCGGCCAGTGGGCAGTCGGATAACTCAATAACCAATTACTGGAAATGACGAGCAGGATGAGCGGGACAAACGCCTCTTTTAAAAATGTGACCTTTGTCAGTCTGAAATGAAGACCGATGCAGCAACTGCATGGCCTATATCTCGCTTAGAACGTTTTCAGAAACACGTTTCGGTGAACTATTTTTGTAGAATACGAGATTGTATTCCGAACAAGCCGCCATTATGGTCGGTTTTGAAATTTGGGAGAAGCCAGACCCACGTGACGCATTCGTCCAATCAGCTGCCGGTTTTCATTTTTTGGGGCGACAATACAGATTGGCACCGCCTGCTGTTATGGAGACGTATTAAGTCGGCATCGCTTCAGTGTGTTCGGAGGCACTTTTTTGACCAACTCAGGGAGACTGATCAGGCCTTTTCTGCCGACGGTCGGTCGTCAGGTTTTGTGTCCGAGCCTTTAGACTTGAGCAAGAGAAGGAAAGGAGAATACAGTATGCTCCTGAACCTCATTTGCAATCCAGCAGAAAATTGTTTGTTTCCGTCTGGTAAATAATTCCACTGAAATTTAGTTTTAAAGATGCACATGTATATAAAAAGTTATTTTCCTGCAGGCATAAACGTGCCTTCACAGCACAACACAATTAAAACCAGATTAGGATCATTTTTAATAATGTAGGTTAGTCAGGAGTTGTATATTTCTGATAGCATGTGCAGAAATTATTCCAGGCCTACATTTTAACCAAACTGGAATCGCAACAGCCCTAATAGATCAGTGTGGTTAGATTCTGAGAGCTTGTGAGCTAAAGATTTTGTATCATTAAGGTTAAGGATTATCTGATGTGGCACATCAAGACAAGCCCACATGGTTAAATCTGATACGCATGTAGGCAGTTTGTTGGCTGTCACAAACAAAGCTGAATCATCTTTGATTACTGATAATGTTATCTCTGCACTCTGGGCTTTGTTAGCTCATTCTATAAACACAATCTACAGAGCAGTGCATAGAAGAATAACATATAAAACTACAACAAATCAAAATTGTTGATACAGATAATGATCATTTGGCTAAACTTGGCCATAAGTAGCATAATCAAATATAATGTTAGCCCTGCCTGTAGATTACTTTACTTTAGTATTTTGAGGTAGTAGGTCCAGACTGGCTGTGACCTCATGTTATCACAGGTACAGTAACTCTGTCAACATGGTAATGGAGTAAAGGACAATGATTAGGCTAGACGATGAATGAAACAACTGTTTTTGAATTTTTTTTAAAGCAAAAATGCCAAACATTTGCAGGTTCCAGCTTCTCAAATAGTAAACTGAATACCTGGGTTTTGGACATTTGGTCGATCGATATAATCGGTCATTCAACTGATCAAACTAATTTATTTAGAAAAAGGAATTGATGCTTTGGAAAACCAAAAGTTTTTTCCAGTCACAGCAAAAAGGAACAGATTTAGAAGGACTTCAAAGATGGAGACAGTGCTAAAGACCCTCAGCTGCCTTCCTGTACTGCCGTCTGGTGGCATGATATAATATAACTTAGTAGTTCAATTACATTTTCACCACAGAGCCACCAGAAAACTCCCAGTCCAAATGCAATAAATGCAAAAGCATTTATCCTAATTATGGATGCACCAACAGACCAAGTACAAGTAATTATATTTGGGTTCTTGCGGAAACCGAGTACCAATATATGTACTTGATTTTTCATAATTTTTCGTCAACAATATTGCATGTTGATATCACCACAGTCAGCGTCTAATGACGGCGGTGCTGTCTCATCTTGTCATTATTACCATTGGAATGTAACTAAGTACATTTTTCTCAAGTACTGTACTTATGTACAGATGTGAGGTACTCATACTTAATTTGAGTCTTTTCTTCTCATGCTTTCTACTTCTACTCCACTACATCTCAGAGAGAAATATTGTTCTTTTTACTCCACTACATTAACCTGACAGCTTTAGTTACTAGTTACTTTACAAATTAAGATGTTTGCACACAAAACACATGTAGTTTATAAAATATGATGTTTTATTATAAATTAAACTGCCCGGGTAGCTCCCGACTTTTACTTGTAACTGTATTTTTACAGTGTGGTGGTACTTTACTGAAGTAAAACATCAGAATACTTCTTCTACCACTGGATGTATGCTGCTTTGTATATCGGCGCCTGTGTATTATACTAATTGAGTTCCCTGCATGTCTGTGTTGAACGTAGGCGTGTGTGTGTGTGTGTGTGTGTGTGTGTGTGTGTGTGTGTGTGTGTGTTGTTTGTGTGTTGTGTTTGTGAGTCTGGCAGGCAGCATTGTTCACAGCAGCGCTGAAGGACACATCTCCATGGCCTGTGTACCTTTCCCCTCCGCCTGCTACTATAAATAGCTTCCAATGTTTTTGCACTGTGTGTGTATGTGTGTGTGTGTGTGTGTGTGTGTGTGTGTGTGTGTGTGTGTGTGTGTGTGTGTGTGTGTGTGTGTGTGTGTGTGTGTGTGTGTGTGTGTGTGTGTGTGTGTGTGTTACCCTGGCTTTCAGAGATGTTTACCAGACTGTTGATTAAGGGAAGGTGAAAGAGAGACACAGAGAAAAATGGAATATGAGAGAAAATGAGTAAGAAGGAAAAAATGAAGCACAGAGAGAGAGGAAGATGAGGTTGACTAAATAAATGGGCCTGACCACTATAATAATAATAATAATAATAATAATAATAATAATTAATAATGATAATGACTTTTAAAAGACCACCATCACATCATCCTAATACTACTGTCACTTAAAAACTTTGCGATGCAATCAGAGCTGCAACCATAAATAGATTAGATCAAAAGAAAATTAATTTGCAACTATATTGATAAGTGATTAATTGATTATTTTTTTAAGCAATGCCAAACATTTGATAGTTACAGGTTACAAATGTCTTCTTTTCTTGGTCTTGCATTCTAGTTAATTGAATATTTTGGGGGTTTGGACTGTTGGTCGGACAAAAACAAGACATTTAATGGTGTCACCTTTCTGGTCTCGGATATTGGGATGGGCATTATTTAAAGTTTGCTGATGTTTTGTAGAGAAAAACGAAAAACTCCATTAATCAAGAAAATTATTTGCAGATTGCTGCCCTACAGTATTCATGCACAGATTCAAATTCCCAAACAGAAGCATCAATGCATGTATCAAATACATGACATACACCCCCCTATTACTTTTATGCTTGTCACATAACATTCAGAACTACCAAGTAGCCTAATTTAGTTTTTGCCTATGAATCTTAAAAAGTCTGCATCAGTCACATCCGCACACTCGTTGCCCCAACTTGCCAAGAAAGGTAACTATGAATTCTGAGCGTTTACAAGATAGTGTTGTAGCTTGTTTTATTAGTTTCAGTGTCATTTAAGTGACACTGATCTCTGCTGCAGGATTTAAAGATGTATTATTATTACTTTAAGATTGTCAGTGAGCTCAAATATGAAATAGTCGTCTTAAAAACCTACAATGAAAATCTGTGAAAACTTGAGTCTTGAGTGAGTGAGAGTATTTTGTTGCCAGTGTTATTTTAAACCACTACTCTTGCACTAACAGTCACACCATACACCGTCTTCGTCCATCACTTACACCCAATAATACTCTCATCCACGCTCTTTTCTTTTCCCGTATTGATTATTGTAACTCCCTCCTCTTTGGTTTACCCTAAAAGTCCATCCATAAACTCCAATTGGTCCAAAACTCAGCTGCCCGTATTATCACCAGAACCCCAACAACTGAACACGTTACTCCACTCCTTAAACAACTGCACAGGCTCCCTGTCCAATACCGTATTGACTTTAAGATTCTTCTTCTCACTTTCAAAGCCCTCCATAATCTCGCTCCTCCATACCTCTCCGAACTCCTTCAGCCCTATGCTCCATCCCGAACACTCCGATCCTCCTCTTCCTCACTGCTTTTCACTCCTTCTACCTGCCTATCCACAATGGGGTTTAGAGCCTTCAGCCATTCTGCTCCTCGCCTTTGGAACGCCCTCCCACTATCCATCCGTACCACAGAGTCTCTACCCACATTTAAAACCTCCCTCACAACCCACCTTTTCCGAAAGGCCTACCCCACATGATACACTCTCCATCAAAATAATGGATAGATTGCTTCTTTTTAATTTTTCTATCTCAATCTTTTAAATGTGTTTGTTTTAATTATATTTGCCTTTTTAAATGTATTTTTGCTTGTTTTAACTGTAAGGTGACCTTGAGTGCTATGAAAGGCGCCCATAAATAAAATAAAAATAAGTATTATTAATAGAGTGAACCTAATAACTGCAAAGGAAAAGAGGGCCCATGGGCCTCATATCTTAAAATGTCCTGTGATCGAATTTTCTACTTCATTTTAAGATTATTTTTTTTAAATTGTGCATTCACCAAGAATGGCTTCAACTGAATATAGCTGCACTTGCAACATTCACTCTATAAATTGAAAGTGTTGGCCTCTGCTATCATTCTTATATCAGGTTCAAGCACTATGAGGTAACGTACGGTATTGCTGTGGATTTCTACATACTGACATTTCTAGGAGCACTTTTTAGCAATGCTAGCAGCACGGCTCTAGGGATGGCAAGGTTGGTCTGTCAGTCGGTCCAACAGTTTGATCCAGACTGAAATATCTCAACAACTGCTGGATTGATAGAGACAAAATTGTGTACAGACATTCCTGATGAAGTGTAATGCATTTTGTGATTCCCTGACTTTTGCTTTTAGTTCACCCATGAGTTTCTGGTTTTGAGTGAAATGCTTGACAACTATCGGATGCGTTGCCATGAAATGTTTTACACCCGTAAAAGGCCCTTCAGGATGATTCACTTGCCTTTTGTGCTTGCAAAACTAATGACATTTACGTCAGCCTCAGCTGTAATTTGTGTTAATTGCTAACTAGCAAATGTTAACATGCTAACAAGTTGTTGTTAGCATTTAGCTCTCTCTCACACCGCTGTGCCTAAAGCTTATTTTATGGTTCTGCGGAGGCTCCACGCAGAGCTTTCGCCGTAGCCTACGTAAGTGGCCTGATGTTTATACTTGCGCACTGGTGTGCGCGTCGAGCCGGCGTGTGTGTGTGTGCGTGTGCGTGTGTGTGTGTGTGTGTGTGTGTGTGTGTGTGTGTGTGGGGGGAGTGGGTGGTAGAGCGAGGGAGAAGTGAGAGAGTGACGGCGATTAGCTTTGGAGCGAGCACCAACCCTCTAGAGTCATATGGCACTTATGGCGAGCTAACGTCAGGTTAGAGAGAGAGAGAGAGAGAGAGAGAGAGAGAGAGAGAGAGAGAGAGAGACGATCGCTTACCACTGCCAGGGTTGCAACTGAAATAACAGGCTAAAGCAACGGCAGTTTATGGAAAGCACAAGTGTAATGATGGTCAGATCTAGTGCCTGACTGATGGGGAAGTGCTATTGACAAATGTTGTGATTTACGCATCTAGCCTACAGCGTCAGCTATTTGTTTTTTTGCCAGCTTTCCTTCCTGGTTTAGGAAGCAGCAACTGTATTGCGTTTTCTCTGTAAAACCGTTCTTCATATTTATGTAGAATTATAATTTGCTCTTCTTATATAAAACATGCGGCTCTGGTAGATGTTTGCGATTGGTCGCCTCTTTTATGTGAACACGCGCGCCGCTGGATTGGGAAACCCTGGGTTGATTGAGCTAGTTGTTAACCTGCGTCGTGACACAGCTTATGTGGGACCGTGGTAGTTAGGTTAGGTGAAGCTGGGTAACTGAAAGAGATCCAGGGCATGTTGGCATGTCTCTTTTTTGGCGAGACGTGCGTCGTCGTGCCGTGTAGTTACAGTTTTCGAGAGGTGCACGTCAGGCTACGACGTAGGGCCCGGCGTAGACGCAGAGGGGTCTGTGGGGGGGGGGGGGGTCAATTCGACGCAGAAGCATAAAGCGGCCTTAAGCCTTACAGAGCTGCTTGTCTTTTCTAGAGGTGGCTACACTGTCACGGCTACAGTATATTTACACACAGGAAAGAATACACTAAATATTCCTCTGTACTGTTTAAGTAGGTTGTTTTCAGTAGGGATGGACCGATTATCGGGCCGTTTTTGGCCTAATAACCGATAAAGTTATTTAATTAAAAAGTGAGCTACTTTGGCTCCGCCACAGCTCTGTTTCTGTCCCTCTGCTTCAGTTTCCCACAACACTGTTTAAATGCTTTAAGTTATTTCAAACTTTCAACATAATACACAGTAAAAGATAGTCTGATAAAGTTTTTTTGTTGGAGTTTGTAACAATTCCAAAATCCTAGTCCTTGATTGAAAGATGTTCATTTTCACTGTAAACGACTATCGGGTCCAAATATCTGTTATCAGTTTAGTTAATTACTAATAATCTGTATAGGCCTTGAAAAACCAGTATCTGTTGATCCCTAGTTTTCTGCTTCTCCACAGTAGTCAAATGAACCATTGTTCCAGATAGTAATGAAGTCAGGTGTGTGTATACTTTCACAATTTTTAGCTCTAAGCTTATAACTTAGTCATTTTTAGTCAAGTGCCTAATGTTTGCCTCCTCAACCCACTTCTTCAAGAGGGTTAGATCCTGATTACAATGTGGATTTAAAATTTGAGAGTAGCATTAGGATTCTGTTAAGAGTTAAATATATGGTTATGCATATATGTAAGGAAATACATTTTGTTAAATGTATGTTGTATGTTAAATCTAATTTGTTAATGTCAAATTGAGGGCTGAAAAAAACCATATTGCATCTTCTCTGCAATATTGTTCTTCTGTTTGTCACTCGTACAATGTATGATTTGCTGTCATCCATTTCAGGAATAGATAAATTGTACTGCACTAAAAGTAAACTTTTCCATGTCATGTGCACCACCTAGTGGCCTGATAGGGTAGTGCTTGTATTGAAGCTAAATGATTTGCTGCTAATATGCTTTTTACATACCCTCCACAGTTAAAGGTGCTCTAAGCGACATGACGCGTTTTTTAGGCTACAATATTTTTTTGTCACATACAGCAATAATCTCCTCACTATCTGCTAGCTGTCCCCTGAACACACTTTAAGGCTGTAAGGCCCAGGCTCCACAAACGGCAACAAAAACAAACTGGCCAACCTGCACCACGAAACATAACAAACAGCATTCCAGCTAATAACCGACCAGAAGGATTTGGGGTTGGGGGTTGGGTGGTTAGTGCGCAGAAGCACGGAAGGGAGGGGCACGGGATGAGGAGGAGGAGGAGGAGGGAGGGGCGAGCTAGCCTCGTTTTGTTTGAAAAATACTTTGAACGTCAACAAGTGCGGTCACCCAACATCGCTTAGAGCACCTTTAACTGTCTACATACAAACTGTCTAATGTAGATATTTTAGCTTTCAGATGAAGACCTATAAATACAATTAATCCAGTACTAGTGTACATTTTAAGGTATTTGTAATTTACTATAAGTATTTTCATGTTATGCTACTTTTTTTACTTCTACTCCACTAAATTTTAGAGGGAAATATTGTACTTTTTACAGCACTACATTTGACAGCTGCAGTTACTGATTACTTTTCAGATTAAAATAATAATCGCACAAAATACAATGCATTAAATATCAAAACAGTGAGTTTTTTTAAATCTTTTTGGCATGTGACCCCTTACAAAAAAGCAGTGTACAGTATAGTTGGGGAGCTTTGTCACATTCTAATTGCTACACCATTTAAGTTTAACTCTTAATGGATTGGTTGGCTATAAAACTGAATTCCCCCCTTGGGGACTAATAGTTATCTGAATCTGAATTAATCATCTCACAATTCATCAGATATTTTTTTGGCCCACTGGAGGTGTTTAACCAATGGGTTGGAAACTACTGCACCCATCTACCAAACTGTATATAAAGTTTAAAGTATATCCATCTTGACCAGCTATAAGTTAAACAATGCTTGTTCATTGATGCATCAATATCAACATTCTAAAATGTCATATATGTATAGTAAAACATAAGTCACAATAGTCATTTTTTTTACTGCATAATGAGTATTTTTAATAATTACTTTTAAAAGTACATTTTCCTGATAATTCTGTACTTTTATTATTTTGAATCTTGTAGTATTTTGATACTGTTGTATTGGTACTTTTACTTAAGAAAAGGGAACTGAATACTTTTTCCACAGCTAATCTAACCAATGGAGTGACAAAAAAAAAAAAAATCAGTCTACATTGTGGATCAATGTTAAAGCCTGTTATTCATTGAAAACATTTATTACATTTTCATGATGCAAACAATAGCATTCCCACCCTCGTTGGAACAGCTCATCACGTAGTCATGAGGGAATGAAAGAGACACAAAGGGACAGGGACAGAAAAAGTGTGTATTACGTGCAATTCAATTGTTTCCGTTAAAATAAAAAAACATGACAATCCGCTCTCATTGTAAATTTTGGCATATTTTCCCCTCCTGTTGTACTCTCTGGAATAATGGTTATTAAAAGTCAAAATAACAAGGCATGCATAATAGTTTCTGGTAATGCACATAAAACAAAGGATACCACTTATAAATGCAAAATCCATGTACGATGTTCATGTACATTTCATATATTTATGGTCCCTTTCTTAGAGGCTTCTTAGGCCTATCTACCTGTTCCCACTGTGGGACTGTGCCCTCTGTTATCTACCCTTGGTCGCTAGATTCACCCTGTACAAAGGTCTGTGCCAGAAAATATATCTCTAGGATGGACTTCTTACATTGACAATTTCTAGATGTTAAACCATCTGTTTATTCCTCCCTTTATCTATTACTGTTATTATCAAGCTATTTATCCCCAATTTTCATTTAAATAGTTTTCTTCGCATCAACTGGCCATTGCGCTACCTAAACGATTTTATCAAACCTTACCAGGGTTATAGCCCGTATTTTCTATTAAAATTCTTCTCCCATCTGCTATACTACCACCCATGCTTCTTTTAAAAAAAAAAAGGGAGCCCAAGACTACTTGGATCCATTCAATGCCACTATGCCCACAAGATAAAAGTCTGGGACTAGTGTAAAGTATTTAACTTACAAGTAACCCTAAAGAAATGGATGTAATTTCTGATACGCTAAGATAAATGCACTGGTCCATTTTAATAAATGGGTGAAACAGCCACCCGTCTATAAGCCTATAGTAAGGGCTGTATATGTGGCCACACAGTTTGTAAAAAAAAACAAAAAAAAACAAGGACAAACCAAAACGTGTTGATTAAATACAATGTTGAATGAATGTCTTTACGGTTAAAAAAAAATAAAAAAATAAAAGAAAAAAGTGTACTGCAATGTATACAACTATGTTGCTCTCTTTCATTCCTCCAAATAAGTTGAAGAGGGGGAAGAGGCATCAGGGATCGTTGATATACCAATGGAATCATGTACAGATTTACAGTTATAATGCATCTATCATCACACTCAACAGATGGCAGGAAGGGAGAGAGAGAGGGCAGCAAACGACAGACACAACATAGAAAAGATTTATCCGTTTGAATTTGCTGTGGAACCAATGCTATATTACTCTCGTAGAAAAAGACAGAGATGGAAACGAGTGTGTGCGCGCGTACAGGTATGAATTCTGTAAGTGCGGAACCAAATGTTCGACCAATATAAGTCTATTGGGATCAAGTTGTACTGGTTTCTCTGAAGGTGGAGGCAGACTTGTTTAACCAAACATGGGGCTGAGTATGATGGTACTGGTGGCAACGGTGGGCGTCTTGAGTGGTTGGGTTTAGCGCCCCCCTGGTGGTGGTGTGTTACAGGGCGTGACTGCTTTAGTCGATATACTGGGAGAGCCAGCGGAAGCCCTCACCGTAGCCCTGCCTCTTCAACACACTGCACATGAACACTTCCAGTGGTCTTGTGTTCAGCTCCTTAATGGCAATGGTGCCCTGAGAGAAAAGCAGGAAAAAGTCACACAGTATAAATCTACTTTTTTAAATTAGCAAATGTATGCAGGGTCACTTAAATGATTCTGTTTTAAATAAAAGGTGGCAGCAGTATTTTATTTCACTGCGACTGCAGGGACTTGAGGCTGCTTTGACACCATACCTGATTAACTTTTTTAAAGTCAGTGTATTGGGTTGGGGACTTATCTTACCGTAGTCCAACACTGGATCTTTATTAGGGTTGGGTACCGAAACTTGTGGCCAATATGGCACCGGTTCCTTAACGGCCGGTATCTATCGGACCGAATGACAACGCAGATTACGGCGCCACTTACATGCCAGCGCTGCTCCTCTGGGGCTCCGACATGGACGTTTGAGGCAACCGAAGCATCACTGCACGTCACGCTAGGTAACACTACAGCAGGTAACTTAGCCGACCTTTAGCTGTGTCAGCATGTTTAAGCCAGCTACTAGCTAAACAGTGAAAAGTGTGGCTGTATTTCACTCAAAGGGATTCCAAAACCAACAGTCTGCAGCTAGAAGTAGGCTAGCTGCACCATGGCCCATGCTGTAGTTGGAGTTGGCCTTAGCAATAAACAAGCCATTTTGTGATCTTTGTTTTTTAAAGTATCGGTTCAGACACTGGCACCATTTCAAGTATTGTTTTAGTACCGGTATTGGGGAAAAAAACAATTCAAGTCAACAATTGTTAAAGTGATATTTCTTTTATATATACTTGCCTTACTTATTCTTATAATCAGATGCCCAAAGAAGGGTAGAATGTACTGTCCCGACAGATAAGTGCTGTTTCCACATACCTTGCCTGTCGTCTGTCCGTACAATCCAAAGAGTTCTCTCAGCCTCTCTTCGCTGATGGCCTCTGGTCTGTCGATCTTGTTGCCCAGGATCAGGATAGGCACGTTTCCAATAGTCTCGTCCGTCATTAATGCCTAGAAGGGTAGACTACGTATTACCATGTGGCTTTCATATTTATCCTTAAAAAGGTGATGAAGAAAGAAAAAAAAATCTACCCTCATACTACTAGGTTACACATCAAACTGTGATGTTTTGAATGATATATCAATACATTTACTTTCTATATGTAGATGGTAGAGAGCAATCCTTTTTTAACAACAAAGTCAAACAATGATGTATGCTGTGATGAGCTGTGCCTCCTTATTCATCTTACAAAAATGCCATTAAACATTGCTTTGTATTTCATGAGCTATTGTGAGAGCAGAAACATGTACCTTTACTTTCTCTGCAATGGATTTCTCTTTGCACCATTAATAAACATTGGTGGTGACCACTATGCTGGTGCCTTAAACACCAGAAAAGTATTTGACCAATTTTGACAGTTTAGCTGTGTTGTGAATGCTGTGAAAACACTGCTCTACAGTGTGACGGTGACCTAGCATGTAGCAGGTACTTACATCAAGTTCTGCTTTTGATTCAGCCAATCTGGTGATATCTGCACAATCCACAAGGAAGACAATGCCATTAATGGCAGGGAGGTAGTTTTTCCACACTCTGCGGGCTGTGTGAAAAACAAACAAGAGTTTTACAGTCCGGTCTTTCTATTTAGGTTAGATACATTTTGCATTCATCTACTTATGTTAGACATGTTTTGCATTCACAGTGATATATAACATTGACCTTACATTAGCAAGAGTATTGGCAGGAGAGAATTTCCTTTTTGTGTAGCACAAATTGCATTCAGCCTTTTCCCACATGGGGGTCAGATACTGTATGTCTGGAAAACTGCTAATAACTTAATCATTTTATTTCGAGATGGTGTCAGCAGTGAAAGAGGCGTTTTACTAAAACACACTGATCAACAAAACCTAAAAACATTAGTACAGAACACACACATACCTTGTGCGTGGCCTCCAAGGTCAAAGGTGGTAAAAGTCATGCCAGCAATCGTCAGCTCTTCCGAGGCTGGAGGAAGGAATATATATATTTTTTTTTTTTTTAAATCATGAACAAATCTGAAAAGTCCGGCAGCTAAAAAGTTACTGACACACAACAGTTTAGTGGATTGGGATGTGCAGCATGAGTAAAATTACCAAAATGTTACACATTCATACTCATTGTATACTTAGCTCATACCCATTCAACAGTTGTTTGTTTAAAAATAGTAAATATGAAATGTCTGACTTTTTCTTCTCCCATGGATGGCCTTCAACACATAACTGAGCATGTGTGGATGTGCATGTGTGTGTGAGAGCAGCACCAACTCACTTGGATGTAAAGTTGGCACATGCTGTCCCAATCGGTCATCTTTAAGCATGTGCAGTAGCGTCGTTTTGCCAGCATTGTCCAGGCCAAGAAATACTAACTTGCCCGATTTCTTATACAGTCCTGAAAAAAGTCAGAAGCATTTCAGAACGCAAGCTTGGAAGTTTTTTTTTTTTTTTTTTTCTTAGTCTTTGGAAACTTCACAAAGAAGAAAACATCTACACATGTGAACTCAGCTGATGAGTCAAGTGGTATTGGAAGGTCTGTCATGGCTTAAAACTTTGCATTAAGATTACACAAGCTCAGACTTGTTCTCAGGCATGCACTGGATATTGATTTCATACGTATAAATAGTTTCTTTGATGCAACAGTGGCCGTGCTCCCCTACTAATTTTGCCATACTCCAATCTTTACTTCATATTGACACAAAAAACTGACGCCACCCTTGCCTTAGTTAAGCTATGTGTAAATTGAAAAAAAAAGTAGATTTGTAATTCTATGGAGGAATGGCATTAAGTCATAACCTCACAGTAAAACAACTTTAAATTTAAAATGCACAAGTGCTTTCTGCTTCAAAGGGAAGCCAACAAGATTTTACTCGTATTGTCAGTTCTTAGATATACTATATGTATCGACTAACTGAATATAGAAAAAAAGTGCCACTCCTTCCTCAACTTTCCTGAGGAGATTACAAGGCTTAGTGTTTACCACTCTTTGAGTCAGTGACGTGATACCAAGTGGATTTGTGAAATTTCTGACTGAGTCAGCTCTACTAGACGTCATAATTACTTACAACAGCACAATGCTACCTATCTGACAGGGAGAACAGGAATGACTGCTTCACAGGGGCAGCTCTAACACAGAAGCTGTTTGCAGCTGTTACACATAAGCTTTTCCACCAGATTTCAGATGGACTCATTGATCCCAAACACATTTAAAAAAAATAATAAAAAATAAGCTGGGGTGAAAAATCATGTCACATTTCTAAAAGACATTTCTTTGTGTGTCTTTCATGTTCACATCAACAACATCACATTAGGGTTGGGCAATCGTTTGTTTTTCAATATCGTCATTATCAGAGATCGCATCTGGTTATGGTAGCATTTGTGAGACGTGATCACATTTCACTACTTCCGTTGTCGGACAATAGTTTTGCTTCTTCCCATCAACTTCTACCAAAACGGGGGTGGATTTGTAGGAACAAAGCCCACTGTTGTGCACACTCTTTAGGACTAAGGGGTAAGACAGACCAGTAGTTGTAACAATTAAAGATGTTCTTGTAATCACTGAAGACAGATTATACTTTAAATCCTCTCTCATATTACCAACTTTTTTTTCTTTTTTTTTTTAAATAGCTTTGTGGTTCACACTATGGCAACGCTATTTTGATTGAATTAAAATACTAAAGCAGTCAAAATAGTTTGCAGTAACCTTTTAAAGCTTCTGACACAGAACACATGTTTACTTTGAGTTAGCGTGTCTGATGATCACCTGTACTTACCTAACAACTGTAGTACGCTATTGAAACCTATCGAAATCCAATCCAATATGAATGACATATCCGGAGCTGTTGAATCCTGAAAAACAACAAATGGGTTAAAAGTCAGATGGGATATGTTATTTTGGCTGTAAAATCCATCATTATTTCACAACAAGTGAACAAAAACAAAGCAAGATGGTGCGATTAAGCGTCTTGATAAAAGTTGTCTAATGGTGCCTTTTCCCATTACTTTACCATGGATGATTTGTCAATAACTTTCTGTACGTAGGTTGTTGCTGATGTTATCCACAACAGAATACTGAAGTGCAAAGAGTTGTCACAATAGCTGACATGACACGCGCGTACAATCTCTGCTGAAATCTTAATTAAAACTGCAGGCTGTTCATGTTTCCATAATGCTCCAAAGTTCACATGCTCGAAACACTGGACTGTAGGGAAAGGTGAAACTTTAAACTTATTGTGTAATATTTTGATTTCAAATCTTAGATTAAATAAAGATAAATTGGCAAATTCCTGTACATATGGTAAGATTACATTTGATCCTACTGATGAGGATACTGTCTTAATGGTGAAATTGCTACTTACTAAAAAATATCCAGTTTGAGGACAGAACTTTTTTTCCAGTGACATATTGATGGCCTAAGCTACGACTTAATATTCATATTTTTTACGTGGCTTGAGTCTACAAGGGGAAGTACCTGAAAACAACTAGACACAAGAGCATCAGACAACAGAAGACAGACAGTAAGATCAATAGGAACCAATCAGAACCCCACAACGCGAACCTCATAAAAACTCCATGAATATGCAGGCTGTCTCAACCTATCAGATAGATATTGGCAGCTGGTGATAAGAACAATGACTTGCTATCTACAGCCAATGATTAGCTTGTTCCAGTGGGAGTCTTTGGACAGCAGGACAGGAGATTCACAGCACTGATCACAAACCATCTGACAGCTTTTCAGCAGACAACATGACTGTTTCAATCTACACAACCCATCTGCAAGGACCTTGGAAATGAAGCCTCGTCTTAGCCTTTCATGATAAGCTAACCTCATTGTATTTTGATCAAAACAAAATGGATCTGAGATTGGACCTGCTTTAACAGTGTCAAGTCAACAGCTTCCTGACTAAATAAATGCAACAGCTTGTTTTTGCTCAACCTTTTATTTACAAGTGTGTTTATTCCCCATAAAACCATTATATTTGCTACATTAGAGACACTGTGCATCGGTTTCCCAACTTCATCTCATTTCCTTGCCTTTTCTCTGTGACGTGACATCAGAACAAGGTAAGCTAGTGCCAAACTCTGTCCCTAGTTACGTAACATGCAAACAACTCCAGGGTTAAAGTATAAGGTAGCCAAAGGTCAAGACCACACAAACCCAGCTGAACTACACGTCGACTGCGGCTAAAATCCAGTCCATACGCCTGCTACAACACTGTGGGCTGGTGTTACAGACTGGTGCTCCCACATGTGGCATGATGCAGCTGTGAATATGAAACAGTTTGACAGTAACTGACAACAACCACAGGCACAAATGGGCTCACATAAGAAATGAGTTTAAAACATGTGGCAATGAAAATGTTTGCCTAAAGGAAGCAGCCTTAACCTGTGTCAAGGGAAATGACATTAAAGTGACAGTAATAAAATGTGTAAGAAAAACAATGCTGGCTGCCAAGTTAAGAAAATCAAACTTGCACAGGAGGACTTTAGCTAGAAATGCCCCCAGAGCATTTCATCAAGACACATCTGTTGTGAATGAGGTATATCAGATTAGCTTTTAATCATTATTTCAAGTTAACACTTTCAGCACAGGATTGTATGACTGAATAGTGTACTTGCTCAAAATTCACAATGTTGCACATTTTGACAGTTCACAAAGTAAGATGATCACTGACAGGACATTTTTCCTTGAGAAGATATGGTCTCTATCAGTTTACATGTACTGTAATATTTCAGGCAGGTGGTGTGAATCAAACAGATGTCAGGAGAAAATTGTGAATCATAATACAGCGAGTGACACTAAATGTGACTTGACTCGGCTGTCACAACCACTGTCAACTTAGCAGCGTAGTTAGCAAACATCCAATGTTACCTTAAAGGCTAATGTTGGATGATTGATTCTATTTTATTTATGGATATAGAAGACAAAAGAAATCAATACAAGGGACAAAATGTAAAGTGTAATGTAAACACTTATTTCCAACATGGTCTCTGATGTCATAGAAAAAAAACGATAAGCAACAAGGACATTCTATAAATGACAAAACAAAAACAACTTAAAACAAAAAAACAAGATAAACAAAAATTAACTTCAAATACCGGTCTTTGCATCTTCCTTTTCTACACAATAGTTATGTCCTAAAAACACTACATTAGATGCAAGTAACAAAAACGCAAACGATAAACCGCCCAGGACCTGCCTGTCCTATTCTAATTGGCCATCTTTAGCCCAGAGATGAGCCCAGACCTGACCTTTAAAAACTCCTCAGGATTTTGATTGCTTGATATTTAGTGGAAGGCTAAAAACGAGCTCCGGGTTACGATGCACCTTGCATTATTGCACACTAGCCCTGGTGTAGTGACCATGCTGGGTATGTACCATGGCTATTTGTGAGCCCACGCATTCAGGTGCTGCTAATGATGTTAAACATATGGTTATGTTTCAGCTGTTCCACCCTGAGTTGTACTGGAAACAGGCCCACCTTCTTAACGTTACATTGATGGTTGGTCTCCGACAGGTTCCGCGTTGGCAAAAGAAAACTAAAAAGGGCCCAAATATAAGAATGACAAGTCATATCAAAGTATAACACATAAGTAAATTGTCATTTAACAAAGCTTGGGTGAGGCCAACTAGTAGGTTGGCTAGCAGGAAGCCACTAGCTACGTGTCATATTCTGCAACAGGCGACGTTGCATCGAGTGGTTACAGGCTACGTGAGCTAAGCAGCAGTTAGCTAGCTAGAATAAATAGCTACTCCACCGATGTACTAACAACACCGGAGGCTTGTAACGTTAATAGTCCGAGTATTTCCCTTTCAATAATAAGTATGAATATTGAAATAAATATAAGAGCGGGTCAACTTCAGTTTATATCAAGCTTGAAGCTCTTCGATAATAAGAGAGTTCGCTAGCTAGCCGACTTGGTGTTAGCAATGCTAAGGTAGCATCGCTAGCAGCCGGGATAATTTGCTAGCGGAGATGCCGAACATAAGATTCTTTTCTGATTATTGTTAATACATGTATTTAAAAACTTACCCTTTACTTATGTGTAGAATAATTTACCGAGTGTGTTTGCTCTTTTAGTCATGTAAATTGGTCTCCCGGTCAAAAAGAGAGCCTGCGAAATGCCAGGTCTTCCTCTCCTTTTTCGTGTTTTGTTACTGAGCCACGACACTGCAATGGCTGTCCAGCAACTCCCCAAAAACCTGCCCAGCCGCTTCCTGTTTATGTTCCACAATTATCTTTCCGGCAGGGGAACTGAAATAAACTGAGTGCCTGGCATTCTTCTACTTTTACGATTTCAGCACACATATTTTTCATACAATATTTTATTATGGTAACAGTTACTGGTTTATATATCGAACAAAACGACCAACTGCAAAAACGATTGCTCCTAGCTTGTTATATCAGTGGTTTTCCCAGGGGTCTTTGATAGGGATCCAGTTGGTCCCAAGTACGAAGGTGAATAATTTATTTTCACTACAATTCCATCCATAAGTAACACAATGACAGACTGTATGACTATTTTTTATCATGGGTTTCATGCACTTTCTGTAATAAAACATCTAAAATGAAAAATCCTGTCAGATAGGGGTCATGGTCTAATTTGTGTCAGTTTAGGGATCCTTTACTTGAAAACGTTTGGGAACCACTGTGTAAGGTACAGTGTAAACATAAGTAGCAGCAGTAAACAAGTGGCTGAAACATGTCAGACTACAATATTGTCAGGTATTGCTATTATTAACTAATAAATTATTGCACCAATTAATTATTGCATTGGTGTATTTGGTGCAAACATTAACATACTAAAAAGGGAATAAACAATATAGCAAAGTACTGCAACAGTCAAGAACATACAGTACATACAGAATAGATATATCATGATAAAAAGTGTGTAAAAAGACTAACAAAATAAGAAATATGTACATTATAACAGTTTTAGAAAGGGAAAGAAGTAAGGCTGTACGGTTTAGTGCAGGGTGTGCAAAAATATTGATCATTGGATGTTTAAAAGTTCACAGTACATGTAATATGTGCAATGGTCAGGGGTAATAGTCCAGGATGTGCAGTTAAAAATGTCACTTCATATAGGAGGAAATTACTCTGGTGATCGTTAGAATTCTTTATGGAAAGATTACCGATCTCGCTGACATCCAACTAAATGAGAAAATGCTTAAAAAATACGGATTGTACATACAATATACATATTGCACTCTCTTCTCGTGTTTCCAGTACACTGGAAAACCCAGAGCACAGGAGGAAATGCCACGTGTACATACTGCGCATGCCCGACGAGTTTTACGCTGATCCTGCTGGGTGATCCCAACTTCCGGTGAAAGAGGAGAAGCGTCTCACACGATTACTCTAACAAGGCCTAACGTTACTCACCCGTAGGTAGTTGAACGGGGTATCGGTTGTAGCCATGGACCTGTGATCGCCAACAAGTCAGCTAATTAACTTTTTAAGAAAGTAGAAGACGTCACCATAGACGCCGCTTTGACTAAACGTCACCAGAGCCACAGGTTTGAACGTTACCCCGCTACTGCCAGCTAGTTAGCCAGCTAAAGACGCAGCTAACGTTAGCTTTTCGCCAACCAAGCGCCTCTAAATTAAGTCCTGGTGTCTATTTCAAGATGTCAACTGCGGGATTTAACTCTCAGAATGGGACAGGGGCAGGACAGGCATATGCGAACGGTGAGTAACATTCAAATGTAAGTAAAGTTAGTTCAAGGCAAAGTAGCTAACAGGAGCTAACTCGCTAAACGTAGCGATAAGTAATAAGCTGACACTAGCAGCAGTTCTTGGCTCTTGAATCTGTGGCTATTTGCTAAGTGTGCTAAATGGCTTGCTTAGGAAATTAAGGTAGCCAAGCAAGGGCGAGCTGTCATGTATAGTTAACGTTACACCGGGACAGCTGCGGTTAACGTTAGTCTTAACGTTAGCTAAATTGTTGCTATCGGTAATGTAACTAGCTATAACGTTACCTGCCTTGGTCAGAACCAGAATGAGATGTATTGCCAAAGTAAGTTTAAACTTGCATGGAATTTGCCTTGGTATGTTTCGGGCATACAATAAGCATAAAAAAATGGAATAAATACAGCACAGTATTGTAACAGTCAATAATTTAACTATAGAATGGATGAGCGTTAATGTAACCTGTAGTGACTATGGATGGGTTGAGTCCGAGTCTTTGGTAACTACATTTTACCAGTGCTACTTTTTGATTTGTCGAGTTGGAAGACAAACCGAGAGGTCAACGGGCATCATAACTTTTAAGACAGGTGTCGGGTTGTTCCATCTTCTCCCAGTAAACATAACGGCCATGGTATGATCACGCTGTCAACGTAGCACTTGTTGTTCTCCTGTAGTTGTTCGGTTAGCCAGAACCTTTCCTGTCATGATAAAATATCTAACGAGCTTTAGCTTGTCTTTCCGCGTCTGTCTCCTTAGTTTTTCCTGTACAGTTTAACATTCCCATTGGATTTTCCCATCTGCAGGTTTATTAGTTACCTCACTGAATTGTGCAATACTGATCTTTTTAGCAGGTTAAATAGCTCGGGTGTTTTTGCTATCGACGTTATTGTACATGTGGCAAATTGGGGATGATCCAGATATGTTGCTGCAGATCTTTCTGTAGGCTCATCTATTTACTTATTTCAACTTGAGATTACTCCAACATTTTGTATCAGGTTTCCCTTGAATGGTGAGGAAAAACACTCTGTGACATCTGACAAAAGTGTGATTATGTGCAACCTTCAGAAGCGTTTCTTGTTGATGCATGGGAAGGAGCTCTCTTGTACTGTTTAGATGAAGCAATTGCCGCTTGAGCTTCAAATACCTCAGGTGGCTTTCTAAAACTGTGTGTGTGTATATATGTATGTATGTATATATATTATTGTTCACTGCATTCCCCAATAATCATATTCCCATCTCCCTTGAATCAGATGGGTCAATAAAGGATGCTAATCCAGCTCTGTTCTTTGACCTCTAATCAATTTGAAAACAATGTGTTACTGACAATAGGAACAAACCATGAAAACATGTCACTAAAGCTGGATGGGATAAGTTTTCAGAACAATGCTTGTAAATTCATTGTTATCATGAGATCTTTAATACGAATGAACAATTCAAATGGGAGGAAATATCATTTGTGTCTACATCATTTATATATTATCACACCAATATGTCTCCACATGTCACTTGTATTTTACACTACTTATGGCCATAAGCATTGTATGCTTAGTATGTCATGGCCATACGCTTCATGTATAAAGCTCATGGTTGAGGGTGTCTATTCTAGACGGATTCATGTTTTCTTGCATATTCTTATCATGAGCCCTATTCACTCAGGATTAGTATTACCAGTAGGGATGTCGCAAGAACCGATACTTTGGTACCAAAATTCTGAAAACGTGCCAGTACTCATTTTTTCACAGTACCAAAGGTACTGGGGGATGCAGTCCTTCCGGACCCGACGGGGGCAGTATATACGCCTAACGTTAAAAATGTTCTAGACTGCCGCTAAATGCTGAAGAACACCGACCAGCATGGAAAAACAGTGAATAGCCCCTGATCTCCCTGAATGGCTTGTCCGCATTCAGCTTCTGGCTTTACCGTACATCTACGGTGGCGGCTTTCACGTCTTCACCTGGAACTACCAAGCCGCAAGTGAGTCTATTTCTCTCTGCCGTTGTCTATCACAACCTAACGTGTGCTCTGATAGCACTTGTTTTAATGGACCTCTATAACATCAGTTAATTTTAACCAGCCCGGTTCTTTGTAAAAAACAACAACGGCAAAGAGAAACTGACGTAAATACTGTAAACATGCTTGCTGTCTGGGAGTTCCAGGTGAACTCATGAAAGACGGTACCGTACGCTGGCTGTGTGGTGATGCCAGGCTTCAAAGCAACGGGCTGTGGGGTCCAGAAGACTGACGTGTTCGTTTTTGTAAATCATGCTCCCCTTGCCCCCTCAAATCCACACCATAACAGAAAGTTGAAACTAAAAGAAAACTCTGAAAGAAGAGTGACATGACACCAAATGTTTAAATAAAGGAATTCATATTTAAGTATTATATTCTCCCCCCTTTTTTTTTTTTTTTTTTTTTTTTTTTTTTACACACAGCGTGTAATCGACTTTAGTATCAAGTTTTGTGTACTTTTGTTGGTATCGGTACCGAATACTAGATTTTTGGTCTTGTGACATCCCTAACTACCAGAGGACCTCATGTGATTTAGTAAATACCCCCCCCACATCTGTGTTTTGTGCAGCACAGTCAGTATTTTACTTGAATTTACTGAACTTAGCCCCCGCATATGATGTCATGGTTCTGTCAAAACTTTCAATTATAATTGCCAACGCAGTAAATAAACCCCAAATCACAGAGATGCAGATTCACACGGGACTAATATCATACAACCACTCTGTTTGGTGAAATCTGGTAGGTCATTTGTGGTGGAATTCTTTTCCTTGACAAATTACAGACATGGCAGATTTGCACAGGATTGAGATCAGACAACCTCCGCAGTTATTACAAACTACTAGAGGTCCCCAGGTAATACAAGTCCCATGCGAATAGGGTTATACACCCACTTGGTGTTAATGAGGCCAATTTTTTAATTACCTTCCTTTTATGTTTAGGTTTTACCTTTTTCATTGGGTTGATTTGTGATTGGCAGAGTTCAAATTCCACATCAGGCTTTTTGATTGAACAAGAGCTGTTACTGACTAGGAACTTCTTACAATTTCCCTTTTCTAGGGAAGGACAAAGATTTGAGGTGGATTATGTGCCTTCATCTATTTTTGCTCATTGAGTTTTCTAATCCCTTCTCACTCTGAAATTCATTTAGCTTTGCTTCCACGTATATAGTATAGGGCTAAGTAGATATGGGTGAATCTGTTTGCATAAATGTAATCATTTAAGGTGCAAACAGCTATACATTGGTGCTGCAATTTAAGCTGTTGCCTGTTAGATTGTTATTTGGATAACACATTTTTCTATATGAATTCTCACTCCGACCCATTTCTTTCTTTCTTTTTCCTACAGATGAGTAGATTAGTATTTGAGATCTGTTTTTTTTTGCTGTTGGCAACATCTTGCATCATCTGCTATTTCAAAAAGAGTGAATCCTGTTTTGATATTTGGTATGACACCATGATTCTTGGTCTTGATTTGACATTCAGGAAGTTGAGAAACAAATGCCACGTTTTAACCTAGTATCTGCACAATATACAAGTAAAGAATTGTTAATTGTGCAGAAGTGTCTGTGGTTTACTACTACTAAGGTCAGACTTGGCTTAAAGCCCCACACTCACTGTCACTGTGGGCAGATCATGGTGAATTACACTCAGATAAAGGGATTAGACCCTGGGCTGTCACTTCATTGGTCATTTGGTGGATCTAAGTGGTTTTCACTTGGTGTTCTATAAGTACTGTGCCATCTGTTTTTCATTTACCTTTTTTAAAACTGTGCTTCAGATTTAAACCCAAAGACTTGCTTGTGACACTTGAATCACAAACAAAAGCCCTTTTCAGACATGGAATCTGTAACATTGCAGGCTTTGCGTTTCTGGGAAGCTAATGGCTTGGCTTCTGAGCTTTTGAACTGGAGAGCTGCAATCCTAGTTCAGATTTTGGCATCTGGCACACGAGGGAGTCCAACAGCCCTTTTTCTTCCTGCCACAGTGGCAGCACGGTTGGAGAACAGTTTGAAAGTAAGGGTGTTTTTACACCAGTTTCATCTGACTTTTGGTTTTGTTTTCCCCCTTGGTTGCTGTGGCCAGGTGTGCTTTGTGTTCTAGGATGCAAAAGAGCATACAAACTGTAGTAGCAGTAGCATCTATCTGGACAATTGAAAAGCGATGTTTCTTTCACAGAAATATGTATTAGTCCAGAACACAAGACTTTCTTCCTTTCTCACTCCTGCCCCAGACACATCTGACCAATAAGCAGATTGAACATTCTCATGTGGTTTGTAGTGATGCATTGTGGTTCGCTTGGATTTTATATCTGTGTGAAAAGAAGCTGAACCAATGGAAAAATGCTCTAAGTTTATCAACTCAACTGTTATGGACCAGAACAAACAAACTATAGGTAGGAAATTGTGAATTTCCCTGTTGTGCGATTAATAAAGGATTTTGAATCTTGAATCGGTATTTAACCTGGAGCTGACATGTAAAATTGCCGGAACATTTAAGAAATGAAGTGTATGTCTTAAAGGGCTCAAGTGTCATCTTGATGGATGGACTTGTGTTGTTTTGAGTAAAAGAAATATTGAATAACTAAATAAACATAGGCCTGTTGTTTTTGGTTCTCTAACATGCCTGTATTTTTCATTCTCTCTTCTGCAGGTCCGTCACAGAATCCAGTTGGGCTGCAGCCAGGGGTCAGCTATGGCATGACTCACCAACCAACCTACAATCCAATGCAGGGCAAAGGTCCCGCACCCCCCGGCACTGGAATCCACCCCTCTGGGCCATACCAACCTGTTCATCCAGTTAGCTCCTACCAGCCTGGCCCACAACTCAGTTCCTACCCAGCTCCTTCAGGCCAGTCACTGTTGACCAGGCCTCTAATGGGAGGCCCTCCATCCCATACCCCTCCTCAGTTTATCAGCCCTGGTCCTAGGCTGCCCCCTCCACAGGCCACACCTCCCCCTCCTGCTGTGTCTTCTAGTAGCTACTACCCTAACCCCCGGCAGCCGCAGCCCATGGCTCCAGCATGGCACTACAACACAGCTCCCCCACCAATGGGGCAACCCACTTCCATGAGCATACCTCCCCGCGGCCCCGTGCCTAACCACGTAAATCCAGCTGCAAGCTCAACACAGTCATCGACACCTTACAGCCCTGCACCACCAGCCCACGTGTCTCATAGTGTCACCCAGCCCCCAGGCCCAGGGATGCCCCCCACCTCTCTACACGGATATACCCAGCCAGGTAGGAACACAAAGGCTCTGCTGAAGTCTAAACTGTACCATCTATATGCACAATACAATTTTCAAATGGAGGATTAGATAATTACAAGGTGAAGTTGGCAGTGAATTAGACTCTAATGCAGGCACTCCTTGGATCACATCAATAAAAAGATGAATCATCCTTTTAAGTTTCAATAAATCAGACTAGTGAACGTTAGCCCTGTAACTTCAATTGCAGGGTCCCCATTACTTAATCACTGTAAGATATCCACCACATTATCCTTCTAATAACCTCTCTATAGCACTATTAGGGTCTCTTGTCTTTTTTTCCTCATCACCATTTTAATTGACGTGATACAGATATGCATGTCAAGAATTCTGATCTGTTGGAGCTGGACCTTGCCCTCTGGTCCTACTTTGAACAGGTCTCTGGCTCCCTCCCAGGCACAGGCTCGTTTACTCTGAGTTTGTACAAAGTTCAATTCTGAATTTTATTGTTTAAATGTGATTCTTATGTAGCAGCATGACATGGCTTTTAGGACAAATGCAAATTTTACTTTCAGTTTCTGGTCCAGGTCCATTGCTAAAATGATTGCTCTCTACTGGTGATGTTAGCAGAATGCACACAACCGTATCTCCTGTGCTGTTAAAACAATTTGATAGATTCGGGTAGTTAAGTAGTTTCATTTATTTCAGAGAGAGTTAGAGGGTTGTCTCCACTGAGAAGTATTTAGCTCTTTGTCAAAAACAAAAGCCCACTAAAAGAGAATGTCAGTAACTTCTTCTGCCAACAAGTGATTTTCTCGGGAGGAAGTGGCTTTGTTAAGTGACATTAGCATGTAGTTTGTTGTGTAATCTGTGGCCACAGTGTCTCAATGATTTGTCATAGCATTGTGTAAATTAACCTTGATTTTTTAAAAAGCTTTATTTAGTGCATTACTTGGTTACATCAGTCTGTCTGTTACCAGCATATCTCTCAATCAAATGGTCAGATTGGCTTAAAAATTGATGTTCACATTCACACCCCCAGCAGTAAGAGTTGGCTTGATTTTAGTGACTTTCCCCCAGCAGCACCATCAGGGCATATCTTCCCAGTACAATGGTGACAGTGAGAGTTGCAGCTAACTGGAGAAATGATTAGGTCTTTGTGGCATTGTGTACTGCGATTGCTTTCTTGCAAATTAAAAATGTGACACGTCACAAGCAATTCTCAAATGTCACACATTGTCCACCTGCAACAATAATCTGTTGAACCGTTTTGGCTCTTTTGAGCTGCTGAAAGTTTCATAGTCTCCAGTAGGGCTGGGCGATATGGACCAAAAGTCATATCCCGATATATTTTGGCTGAATATCGATATACGATATATATCCCAATATTTTTTCCCGCAAAGTGAGAGCACTTCAGTCAAAGCCAAATATGACATGTCACAAATAATTTCATAGAAACCGGCTATTTCAGTGAACAGTTGCAAAATCAAATGAATAAATAATAAACAGGTTATATATATATCTATACAAAATATCTTCACACTTAGATTTTTGATAAATAATCATCAGTAATATGGATATAATGACTAAGTGTGTAAAGGTGAATAATAGAACAGTTACAACAGTCTGATAAGTTCAGAAAATGACATCACTTTACTGTAATGCAGCCTTTAAAACCAGGAAAAGACACTTATGTCATATTACGATATCCAAAATCTAAGACGATATCTAGTCTCATATCATGATATCGATATATCGCCCAGCCCTAGTCTCCAGCATTAACAGTGATAAAGTATTTTTCTCATTAAAATGTTTCATATGAATGTAACATGTTACAGTGCCGATATGAAATGCACCAAAGTGCCGTGAACAATGTGAAGGAAAGAGGATTATCATTTTAGTCATTATAATGCAGCTTTGTCTCAGTCTAATCTCAAATCTAATATCTATCTTTACACTCTTGGCCTTTTTGTCCCTGAAATAAAAGATTCTTCCCTAATAATATATAGATAATTATTTGTCATAATAATCTGTCGCTGCTGTAATATTAATCAACCTCACCAATTGTGCATGGTAATGCACCATATGAATGGTGTAAGTCTCATTTATAAAAAATAAAATAAATGTATTAACCTTTTAGACAAAAGAGAACATACTTCCTGCATGTATTGATCAACAAGTTAATCAAGGGGTTGGAGTCCAGAGGCATCTTAACTGGCTAGTTTGTCAGTAGACGTGAACATGTCTCTCTTGCTGTCATTGTTCTGACAGTAGTGCCACCAGCTGTTGTTGCCTCTAGTCAGAGCTTATAATTTTACACATCAGTGATGCCTCATATTTTTTTCTACATGACATGTGGCAGTACCACAGAGTGCTCTTTTTTTATTTAATTTTATTTTTTTTTACACAAAACCGATGCAGTGATGATGCAGTTTCACCCCAGATGATGGAAGGTGTTGTCATCACAAAATATTTGCTAAAAAGAAAATTTAACAACTATGTATGTGATTAATTTTATAAGAATTTTATGCTTTTTCACTCTGGGAAATTGTGATGACCGTTGTTCACTATTTTGTCACATTTTATATATTCGAGTAATCAGAAAAAAATATATAGAATAATCATGATTTGTTGCCCTAAGATGAATCACTGTTGTTGGTGTTTTTCACCAGGGCCTGCACCTCCACCAATGACTCCCATGGCTCCCCACACATACCAGTCAAGCAGAGCACCCTATGGCCCCCCACCTACAGGCCCACCATCAACCATGAAACCCACACCGCCTCCTACTGGAAACCTAATGGCCAATGCCACACCTCCACCCCCCAAGGCAGATGGTAAGTTTTGTTTTTAAAACCGGGCACATGACATTTTTGTGCTTTGTCCTCAGGTATGACAACCTACAAAGACAGCAACACACTGAGTGCCACATTGCTTTATACTTTACTGCATCACTTGGTTCATTTATTTACATTTAGTTGGAGTGGTCTTAAAGGTGCCAACGGCCTGGTATGAACTCAGCAAGACGAGACAAGCAATTTATTAAAAAAATTGTTTGAATCAATGTTTCTGAACCAAAAAAGGAAATGGAGCCATTTGTTGTTCATAAAACAACATGACCAGTCACTTAAGTAGTTAGTTTTTCAGCCCGATTGTAGATGGCGTGTTTTAACTTGTTTTTATCTAGCTTTGTAAGCTTGTGAAAAAGAATTGAAGGTCAAAGTCCGTGCAGCACAACATTTTTCCCACAAATTGGGCAAGTATATAATTACATGTTTAAAATACAAACATTTTGTGAGTCTGTGCCGATTGTAAAATCAAAACGCTGTCAGCCATGAGTGTGCAACAGTATGTCCATTTATAAGCCAGCCGTTTTTGTTCTGATCACCTTCCGTTGTTTCCCTCCCTCCCCTCCTTCCTCTACATGCCAGCTCAGTGTGGGGGTGCTGTTAACAGCACTCTGCCCCCCACTGAGCCCGACTGCCAGGAGGGGGATATTGAATGTCCAGGTGTGGTTTGTCAGTTGTTGTTAGTGTCAGTGCTTTGCTGCCCATCCTGTCCTCTCTGTGCTGTTGTTCATTGTATCTAGGGATGCACTAATTATTTTATTCCATCCCTTAAATTGCCAATACCAAATATGAAGCATTGCAGAATCAGCTGATACAGAGCTCCAATCTGTTAATTTTAGACAAAATGTTATAAATAAGTTATTTAAGTTAAGCTCTGAAGATGTTTTGCTTTGATCTCTATAACTTGTGCTTATGTAGCTGGGTGTTAGTGCTGCTTTAGCCTAGTATTTCTTTTAGTATTGGTGCATCCCTAGTAACATATTTCCTGTTAATAGTTTGTTTGCCTCTCTCTGTCATCCTTTTTATCATATCTCCCAAATGACCTCTAAATTAACATCTTAGAAACCCCAAAGTATAAATATTTCTTTAAAACACCATACATCAGTTCCCAGCATCAGCATCATCATCAATATTGTTGTTTTGCTTCAGTAGTCTTTTGTGTCCATCTACTGTAGATCAGATCATTCCATAGCCTGTGGTTGGCACACTGGGATAGAAATAGCAAAAAGTGTCACTAAAATTGTTCACATCTGTATTTGTTTTGAAACAGGAACTATGGCTGGCAATGGCCCACAAGCACCAAACAGCTATAATCATGTTGACAACAAAATGGGTAAGGTCATTTTCTGCCACAAATTAAATTATTTTCACACCAACCATATGTACAGTCTAAATTTACAAAGCCAGGACTTCATAGCTGCTACACACTTGGCGTAAATGGGCATCATTTGCCCTCTTTCAATTTATATCACAGTTTTTGAAGGAGAGTACAGCCTTCTACAGTAAATCCCTTTAGTACTAGTAGCTAGTAGTACTGTTTAAACACTTACAAATAACAACCTGTTGCATTGATTTTTTTGTTGTTGTACTAAATACACAATGTCCCAGAAGTAAAGCCCCATCAATGAATGTCAGTTCTGGTGTGCTTTTACCAATTACAAGTCTCTCGTTTTCTTTAGTTTAAAGGATAAGTCTGTAAATATTCTATACTTTTCATATTATCAAAGAACTCCATGGTGTGTGTGTGTGTGTGTGTGTGTGTGTGTGTGTGTGTGTGTGTGTGTGTGTGTGTGTGTGTGTGTGTGTGTGTGTGTGTGTGTGTGTGTGTGTGTGTGTGTGTGTGTGTGTGTGTGTGTGTGTGTGTGTGTGTGTGTGTGTGTGTGTGTGTGTGTGTGTGTGTGTGTGTGTGTGTGTGTGTGTGTGTGTGTGTGTGTGTGTGGTATTCCTCTTTTCAGAAGAGCTCCAATGTTGTCCATTGACCAATAAAAACACATTAATGAGCCACACTGTTGGGGGATGTGTTCCTTCATTACCATGTAACCCCGTCACTGTTTATTTTAAATCAATTTCACATACACGGTTGTACTGCTGTAAATACTCATCAGCCACCAAATGTGTATTAATCTGTAGTTGAAAATGTTCTCAACAAATGCAACGTTTACTCCTGTTTAAGGAATGGTATCTAAAATACACAGTGCCTAGCTGATTTAGGAAATTACTGGTCTTTTGAAACTATATATTGGTGACCTGTTTTATCATTTCTTCAAGTAGAGGCTTGGGGCACACGTCTTGAGAGATGGACTAATGCATTGGTCTGGTCTTATCATATAATTTGTTAACAGCAAGACAAATATAGTCTATAATATATAATAAATTATAATTTAGAGGGGTTCACTTTTTCAGTAATCACTGCTACTCAGTAGGGCTTTGACTCCGAACTTCGTTATTCGAATATTTAAAAAAAATAATGATATTCGAACGAATATTAGCCAGCCCTTAATATTCGAACCTGTTATGAGCATTATTTTTTGTAAATGCGTTTGCTTGTAAACGTTGTTTTCAGTTCAGATTCCGAGGCTTTTTCACGCATTTCAAAATGTAAATACACGTCGCGGCGACGCACGTCTCTCGGCCGTGGCTCGGTAGCGTTGCATTCCCCCCTAATTCTCAAAGAAGGCTGGCTCGTCCAGGGCCAGCTCAGCTCAGGGGCAGGGGCAGGACCAGGCCAGCTCAGCGGCGTCTTTCTCCCGTCGCGTTCCGCTGTCTCTCCTACCTACACCGGCCCCGCATCCTGTCCATTCTCCCCTTTCTACCTGTCTGCTCAGTGCTGCTGCACATGAGGAGAGAGAGGGGAGGGCGGGGCTGTTCCTCACAACAGAAGAGAGAGGTGACTGTTTCAGCGGCCACAGGAGAGAAATACATTGCGTGCTCGCTGGACAATACTGGCGACTCTTTTTTTATTTTACAGAAAGTCGCTGTCTTTTCTACAGATTTGTCGCTAGTCCCTTTTGTGAAAAAAAGTCGCTAAGTTGGCAACACCGCCCACACACACTGGCTCGACGCACACACCAGCACACGAGTATAAACATCAGACCGCTTTACGTAGGCTACGGTGAAAGCTCCAAACTTCCTGTCGAAAGCATACTGTTTGTGTTTAATCCAGGGTCTGACTTTCAATTTGTTTTTTTTTTTTTTAAATTGAAGGCATTTAATGGTCAAAATATTATTAATAAATATTCGAATATTAATAAACAAACGAACTTCGAATAAGATTTTTGGGCAAAAGTCAAAGCCATACTACTACGTGGGTTGGATTTCTCATTTAAAATTTCTGTTCCCTTTACTTCCACAGCTGGCATGCCCCAGTCCGGACAACCTGGTCGGCACTTGGGCCACTACCCCTCCCTTCCCCCTGGGTACCAGAACACCTCGGCTGCCCACAACGCTGGCCCCCCCATGCACCCTGCGATTCAGGCCGCCACGCAGCCTTACACTCAAGCACCTTCGACATACCAGCAGGTGAGAGGGAAGTCACAGCCATGCGCTGACTGAGTACTGTTTAAGCATTTCACACGTACTCTTCTTTAGCTCATTCTTACTGGTTGTGGAATGATGTGCTCGGCAATTTCTGTCATGCATTTGCTTCTCATAACAAGATAAAAAATGCTAGAGAAATATAAAATCTTTGATGTTTTGGCTTTAAAGGGGTCAGATTAAAGGCGCTGACACACTAACCCGGTAATCGCCCATTGGACAGTCAGGCGAGGTCGGTGACTCGAGTCTGTTACATGTGTTCCGTGCCGTCGGCCGTTTGATGGGCTGTCGGCCTTCATTTTGGCCAACCTGACGTGTTCAGTCGGAGACAGGGCAATCGGGACTCACCTGGAAATGGCGAGCGGAATTGGCGTGACTAGAGTCTCTCAAAATCTGACGGAAATCTTTTAAACTAACTTTTGTTGATCTGAAATGAAGACACATTCAGCAACTGCACGGCCTATTTCTCGCTTAGAATGTTTTCAGAAACATGTTTCATTGAACTATTTTAGTACAATATGAGATCGTATTCTGAACGGCCGCCATGACAGTCTGGCTTTGAATTTCCGGAGAAAACAAACCCACGTGACGCGTTGGTCCAATCAGCGGCCGGTTTTCATTTTTTGGGCAACATTACAGATTAGCGCCGCCTGCTGTTATGGAGACATTACGTCTCGTCTCTTCGGCGTGTTCTGAGGCACTTTTTGGACCAACTCGGGGAGACTCATCAGTCCGATTTGCTTTTCTGCCGACGGTTGGCCGTCTGGATGGTGCGTAACTGCCTTTTTAGAGGCAGTGAATATCAGTAGATATCTACACCAGTCAATCAAAGCATGGGTGGTCATCCATGCTTTATGATTTGGCTTTCATAAGTTTTTGGTAAATAGATCGACTAAATAGCTTGTTGTTTTCCCTTCTCTCAGCCACCTGGTGGCCCAGGACCAGCCCAACTGAGCCCGTCCCTGGCGGCTTTGAGCCTCCAGTCCAGCACACCAGAGGCCCTGAGAGTGGTCAACCTGCTGCATGAGAGGAACCTGCTGCCACCAAGCCCGATCCCCGCCCCAACACCCTGTCTCCCACAGGACCTGCAGAAGATCAACTGTAACCCAGAGTAAGCCATGGCAGACTACTATTGACAGCATCTGTGCAACTGTAAACATTTTGTAGTAGATCAGCATAATCATTAAGTTTTCCCTGGATATGTTGCCCTGGGAGTTCCTTGGCGACATTGTTCCGAGACAACAATTTGTGTACTACCGGGGACAACGTGATCTCTTCATGCAGTTCAAGGAATATGAACTTTCTGCGTTTGTGTCTCGCCAGGGTTTTTCGTAGTACGCTGACCAGCATCCCTCAGACTCAGTCACTGCTCAATAAAGCCAAGATGCCACTGGGCCTGCTGCTCCACCCCTTCAAAGACCTTTCGGTAACACCTCAGTTCAATATTGAATGTGCACACACATTAGTCAGTGCATTTACATCAACTGAAATAATGTTATTGTTGGCTCTCTATTATAACCTTATTTCTTAAATGTCACGTAAACATGAAACCTGTTTTACTCAATTAGTATTACAGATTAAGAGGAACATAGTAGAAACACAACTACGTAAATTCTGTTGCACTAAAACTTTTAAGCATAATTTAACTGTGAGTCAGTATTGTGCAAAATAATCAAGTTAAGGGACCGACTCAACCCAGTGTAGTTGTATGATGCTGCTGAATTTCTCTCAAGATACAGGTAGCCTGTAGCTATTCCTGCTAAATAGCGTAAAAGGAAAAAGGCAGTAAATATGACTGTAGCTATTCCTTAACAAAATAAAACATTTTATTTGCTAGCTAGCAAAAAAGTCAGTTAGCCTAACATTACTTATTGGTCTTATACTTCTTGACCAAATTAATGGATCAATATGGCCAAATAATAGCTGGCAACAATCCAGTGGCATAAAAGAGCCACCATGAGTTGGAGTATTGGTGATGTTACAGCTGCAACCCTTTTACTGCTGTGTTTGACAGTTGATCCAATCTTCCGGTTCAAGTCCAGAACAGTTTCATTGCTAAACCTGTATCTTGAGAGCATCATACAACTACACTGGGTTGAGTCTGTCCCTTAACTTGCTTATTTTGCACAATACTGAATCACAGTTAAATTATGCTTAAAAGTTTTTGGCGCAACATAATTTAAACTTAACTTACTAATTAGAGTAAAAACTAAACTTACATTTGAAGAGATTTGAATCGGGTCTTGTTTGTGCGACCCAGCCTTAAGGGCAGTTCAGAAATAAATTGCATGGCCTATTTTTCTTTTACCATGCAAAAAACTTTAACTACTTTTTCCATTTATTTATTTATATAATAGTGTTTTTAACTGTTTAAAGCTATAGTGCGTAGCTTTAACTGATAGTATTAATCGGTCAAAATTCTTAATGTTGGTTAAGTGTTAAATTATTTTATTAATGTTAAGGATTAACATCTCTATCTACAGCCACACCCACTTCATCCACAATTATATTCCTTATATTTTGAAGATAACTACTTCAAACCTTTTACTGATTAAACACTGAGAATCTTCTTAACACTTTTTCTTTTCTTCAGAATAGATTTGACTCAATACGCCTCTGGGCAGAATTTGTCAGAATGAATTCATGTTTGTTCCTGTGTTAATTGAGGACACAGGCGTTGCACAATCTAGACATCAACAACACCGTCTTTATTGAAATGCCAGTTACAACTAGTTACAATAAAATGCATTCTTACATGGCTTTCTTTTATTCTGTGGTTTTCCTTGTAGCAGCTTCCTGTGGTGACATCCAGCACCATCGTCCGGTGTCGGTCCTGCAGAACCTACATCAATCCCTTCGTCTCTTTCCTGGACCAGAGGAGGTGGAAGTGCAACCTGTGCTATCGGGTCAATGATGGTAAGAAAGGGGGAGGGGTGATTTATGCGCTTTTTAAGTACCATCCTCTAAAGTGTTCAAAATAATACAGCCTAGCTACAAAATGTACAGTACAGTGGAGAAATATAACCTTACTAGATGTTGTGTGTGTGCCTGTGTGTAGTTCCAGAGGAGTTTATGTACAACCCAGTCAGCAGATCGTACGGAGAGCCACACAAAAGACCAGAGGTCCAGAACGCCACCATCGAATTCATTGCTCCTTCAGAATACATGGTATTTTTCTACTGCTTTATTGACATTGGTCCTGTTAAGAATCTGAACAGTTAGTGGCATGCTCAGTTTATTGTAAATTGGAAACTAATTTCCTTATATGTATTAGTGCCAAGGCACAAACTAAATGAGACAATTACTCACAAAATGATATGTATGTAAATGTAATATGTGTATAGATTATACAGTATATAGAATTGTATTATGCGATTGTGATGGTCGGTCTTTACTGACCTTGAGTAATGTTACATGTGTTTGTCCTCATTTACCCAGCTGAGGCCACCACAGCCTGCTGTTTACCTCTTCATTCTTGATGTATCCCACAATGCAGTGGAAACAGGCTACCTAAGTGTGTTCTGCCAGTCACTGTTGGACAACATCAATGCGTATGTACAACATTCAATTTCCATTTAATAGAGATGTTGGGAAGACTGCATGGCCTTATTTTGTCATATCCCGTTGTGCTTTTAAACTGCACAGGCGGCCAATTCATGAATTTCAGTTTAATCGACATTTCATGTGTCCATAAACTGATATAGTCTCATAAGTCCATAATTTAAAGTTGTTTATGAAGGTATTTCATCGTTTATAAATACACTTGCTTTTTGCCAGAAAGTGGCAAAAAATAGGCAAATGGCTGTTAAATTATTGCCATAAAGTAGTATAATTCAACAGAAGCAGTATAACTTCATACTGCAAGGTCTTTGTCACCTGAGTGCTAGCTTTATTAAAAAGTGTGTCTGTGTGTGTCTGTGTGCCAGGCTTCCTGGAGACTCTCGGACAAAGGTAGGCTTCATCACCTTTGACAGCACCATCCACTTCTACAACCTCCAGGAGGGACTTTCTCAGCCCCAGATGCTCATCGTGTCTGACATCGAAGGTGAGATGCAGCTGACCACACGTTCATTACTACAGCAACATGACACCAGCTGTGTGCAGAAATGTAGAATGCGTATACAAGATATCAAGAGATCAGGAACTGCTTTTTTCGGGTGGACTGTTGCTTTCAGGGAAACTTCTGCGAAATCTAGCTGGATCTAAATTTCTTAGTGTCAGAGATGGTAGACAAAATTATCAAGATTACGTCTTTTTTTTTTTCTTAAATCCATTTAACTATTGATGTCAAGGTAGCTGCGCCACAAATAATGGCTTGCTCTTTATTATGCTCTTTGAATTAATTACTTCATAGTAGCTGCATAAAAAACTTTCTTACCACTATTATGATATCAGGGTGTGTATGACAAGTGTGGCTGTATTATATTTGTTTAAATAGTAACTTTTGTGTTTCACAGATATCTTTTTACCAACACCAGACAGCCTTTTAGTAAACCTCAATGAATGCAAAGAGGTAAGAAAATTTACTTCGATTGCAGCTATGTCGTGAATGTGAATTATTATTATTATTATTATTATTATTATTATTATTACGTGAATAACAGTCTGAAACCCCCTAATTTTGTCATATATATGAATGTTAAGCTTGGTTTTAGTTGTGTGCTTTTTGTTTTTTCTTACATTGTGTAGATATTAACATTAATAGCTGCTCACTGTGTGAGAGGAAACTTCATCTTCAACCGGACTATGGGCCCCTTAACTTCAGATGGAAGAAAAATGAATTGAGCAACAAAAGTTTTCCCTCTGGGATTAATTTTTTTTGTTTTTCAGCTTGTGCAGGATTTGCTGAAGAGCCTGCCAAATCTATTTGAAAAGACCATGGAGACCCAGTCTGCCCTGGGTTCAGCTCTGCAAGCAGCCTTCAAGCTGCTGTCACCTACTGGAGGGCGCATGTCTATCTTTCAGACCCAGCTGCCTAACCTCGGTGTGGGGGCACTCCAGTCCAGAGAAGACCCCAACCAGCGGGCATCTGCCAAGGTAAGAGAGACATCAATCAGAAGTGTGTTGGACATACAGTAGGATTAAAGAGCCGTTACAGCAGCATTATACATAGTCAGAATTCTCTAGGGAAGTCATGGAATAACCAAGATTATACCATGGTCTGGGTGAATACTCTATTCTGATTGGCTGCAGGGTTTCCATTAAAAAGTGATATAGGACACCTTCTAAGTAGTTCCATTGTGTGTTTACCATTGTAGATCAATGTGCTACATTAAAAGAATAAAAATAATAGGCTGAATATCTTATTGACAACACTAAGTGTAGTCCTTCAGTGCCTCATCCTCTAAACACGTGCTTAAACACAAGCTGCAAGAAGTAAGTTACACTGCGCCTGTGAACTTACTATACTTTGTTTCACACTTTTCGATTATCTCACATCCGATTCACTGTTAAACTTGCTACTTCAGGCTGCGGCCAAAAGTACACATGGTGTATAATTTGGTTGTGAAAATCTTGATATTGATTTGGGGACAACGACAAGTCTGATAGCTAGTTTGTCTTATTGGTAAACATACTGTCAAATAATATTTACTGATTGTCAACCGTACACAATGTTATTGTTGACTTTCAATCTTGCAACCATAACGTTAGCTTTCGGGCTCAAAGCTGAGCCAAAGGATTGTATGAACTGAGCGGGCTACAAATATCTCCCTCTTAACAAATGTTCTTTGGCATGTGATCATGGTATAAGGAGGTTCATGCCCTAAGAGGTGTCAGTTATCTGTAATTAATGGATGACGGGGAGGTCAGTTGTCGCCTCGTTGAGCATTAACCCTTGCGTATTACAGTCATGGTTCAAAAATATACGTGATTATTATTTTTTACTTTCAAGGCAATTGAGGCCAGACAAAACAACACTGAGCTCATGTCACAAAAGTGCTCGGTCTTATATACGTATGGAAAGTCATGGAAAAGTTATAGCTTTTTTATTTCTTGGAGCCAAAGGGCCGGCATTCAGGACTAATCTGTCTTTCTGGCTCTAAAACAATAATTAGATCTTGAAAAATGTCTTTAGATTTTGACATTTTGGGTAGTTGCATTATGTTACAATTTTGAGCTCATGGTCTCACCTGGCGTATTTTCCTTTAGGACATCCAGCACTTATCCCCAGCGACAGACTTCTACAAGAAGCTGGCTCTGGACTGCTCCGGCCAGCAGGTGGCGGTTGACCTGTTCCTGCTCAGCTCTCAGTACTGCGACCTGGCATCGCTCGGTAAGCCCCGGACTAAATGGTTGAGAGAGGGTGGATAAAGGGAGGGTTTATTGGACCTTTTGTGTTTGTTTACATGTCTTACATGTCTCACAAGGGCTAAAAACACTGATAATCAGTCAGTAGAATAGGTGAAAACCAAAACCTCATCGGTTATGGAAAAAGCTGGATACAGACAAAGGTTTTTCAAAAGAACAGATTTAAACACAGGAGGATGTGGAAAATGATGTGTGAATGTGTTTTTTATCACGTATAAGACAATCAGCGTCTCCTCCTCTCCTCTTGTGTGCTTTTTCTCTCCCAGGCTGCATATCCAGATACTCGGCAGGGAGCGTTTACTACTACCCCTCCTACCACCACCAGCACAACCCCGCTCAGGTGGAGTGCTTCCAGAAGGATCTGAAGAGATACTTAACCAGGAAGATCGGCTTCGAGGCCGTCATGAGGATACGCTGCACCAAAGGTCCGTTGGCACAACTGCTGGCGCTTGGTCAAGCATTGACCTGAATATTCATTCCCAGATGTGGCTCTGAGAATTTGAAGTTTTAGATGTGTTTCTTTCATTTCTGATTAGTAAATGTATTGGGAAGGATAAGCCCTTTTTTTCATCGTGTCATTTTTCCTGCAGAAGTATTTTAAAGATAAACAATTAGGATGTGTTGTCTTCCCTGTAGATAACAGCACTGGTTGCTGTGATTAACTTAATTAGGGAAGTATTGATAACGTTTTATCAAATTTTCATTCATCAAATCATTATTTAAATCATTTGGATGCAGTAGCCATTACAGCTCCTGAATGCATTAACATGTTCCTGACATATATTTGACCTTAAAGGAACACGCCGACTTATTGGGAGTTTAGCTTATTCACCGTAACCCCCAGAGTTAGACAAGTCCATACATACCCTTCTCATCTCCGTGCATGCTGTAACGCTGTCTGACAGCTCCAGCATTAGCTTAGCCCAGCACAGATCCTGCAGGTAACTGGTTCCAACTAGCCTACTGCTCCGAATAAGTGACAAAATAACGCCAACATGTTCCTATTTACATGTTGTGATTTGTATAGTCACAGTCTGTACACAAAACAACGTAACATGAGACACAGCCATCTTCTAACAGTAAACAAACCGGGAACTATATTCTCAGACAGGCTTGCTGCGAGCATATCACTCCGCCCAAGTACTATATTCTTCCGCTTGAGAATATAATTTCCGGTTTGTTTATGGATAGAAGGTGGCTGTGTCTCATGTTACGTTATTTTTTGTACACACTGTGACTCTACAAATCACAACATGTAAATAGGAACATGTTGGAGTTATTTTGTCACTTATTCGGAGCAGTAGGATTGATGGAACCAGTTACCTGCATGTTCTGTGCTGGCCTGATGCCGCTGGAGCCGTCAGACAGCCTTACAGCACGCACGGAGATGAGAAGGGTATGTATCGACTTGTCTAACTCTGGGGGTTACGGTGAATAAGCTAAATTCCCAATAAGTCGGCGTGTTCCTTTTAAGGTTTGATCTCCTTTCAGTCATTTTGACGAAAACATAATGTCTCTGGAGTCCAGGCAAATACATTGTTGATGTTGTTGGAACTTATTTTTTTGCAGTTGAGTGTTTGTTTGGCGCGGTCATTCCAGCTCGATTGATTTTGTCTCTCTATTTCTCTCTGCAGGTCTGTCCATCCACACGTTCCACGGAAACTTCTTTGTGCGCTCCACAGATCTGCTGTCCCTTCCCAACGTGAACCCAGACGCTGGCTTTGCGGTTCAGATGTCCATTGAGGAAAACCTGGACGACATGCAAGTCGTCTCTTTCCAGGCCGCGCTGCTTTACACGTCCAGCAAAGGTTGTTTAGTTTTTTCAAAGCCATTGTGAAAAATGTAAATAGTCAATCTCTTTGTCTTTTGTTGAAATAACATGTTTTCTCTTACAGGAGAGAGGAGGATCCGTGTCCACACCTTGTGTCTCCCTGTGGTCAATTCTCTGGCAGACATCTTTGCTGGGGCTGATGTTCAAGCGATCACTGGACTGCTGGCTTGTATGGGTAGGTACTAAACCAGCAAACACCTTTCAAATAGCCCCTCCAGACATGTTTTAAGACATATATAAAAATACTACTCTGCTTGAAATAATTATTTGTTATAAATTCTTGAAATTGCATCTGCTCCCTTTCCCCAATTCAATGGTCTAGAATCTATGAAATAGCAAATATTGTGAATTTGAAAAGTTGGACACTGGGCACAAGATGTCTTTTATTTCACTGAAAAGTCCATTCTCACTGTCTGTGTGCACTCAAGGTTTCAAGTTTCCACGTCATACTTATGTGAGTTGTATATTTGACCATGATTGATTTGAAAGTCATGCTCATACATACACATGTTAAACTCAGATTTAGGGTGATCACAGAGAAACTTTCCCCTTCAGAAGATACATATGAAAACAAACGGAGAAGCAAAATGTTCTGGTGCTGTGCATAATTATTGAATGTCATGTCAGATAATTTGCTTTTATTCAGATTAGGCATACTTTCAATAGCATATATTTTTCTAACCCCCAAATTCTGCATTGTATGTACAGTGGTGCTCATAAGTTTATGAACCCATGCTAAAGTTGACTTAAAAGAGGGAAAAAAAATCATCTTTTGGAAATTGATCTTAATGCCTTAATTAAAATAATTAGGAAAAATCCAACCTAAGGACACCAATTTTCGTAAATAAATGTTGTTCCTTAAAATACAGGGGACATAAGTATACACATCCCTATGTTAAATTCCCATAAAGGCAGGCAGACTTTTATTTTTAAAAGCCAGTTATTTCATGGATCCAGGATACTATGCATCCTGATAAAGTTCCCTTGGCCTTTGGAATTAAAATAACCCCACATCATCACATACCCTTCACCATACCTAGAGATTGGCATGGTTTTATTTCAGTTAGCCTAATAACTGGTTGGATTTACATTGAGAGATGATCTTATGGATAGTACCCCATGCCAACTGGCATATAAAAATAAAAATCTGCCTGCCTCTATGGGAATTTAATATAGGGGTGTGTATACTTATGCCCCCTGTATTTTAAGGAAGAACATTCCTTCACAAAGAAAATTGGTGTCCTTGAAGGTTGGATTTTTCTTTTTAGTCAACTTTAGCATGGGTTCATGAACTTATGAACACCATAATAAGCATATAATATGCATTCTTTGATTTATTTTGTCAATTCATGCAGCACTAGTTCTTATGTTTTTTAAAAGTGTGTGTGTGTCTTTGTGTAGTATTTGTGTTAACATGTTACAGCTGTTTTCATCCCGGTGTTTAGTAACTTAAAGCAGGAATGTGAAGATGAAGTAAAACCATTAAAATGAGTTTTGTCTTTATGCCTGTGGTAATTTTCTGGATCCCTGATCACATCACATAAGCAACATGAACTTGGATTTGATTAAAGCATCACTCAAGCTAATTATTCGTCATTGTTGCAGTAAATAATCTTTTGATTGGCTCGATACTAAATTATTGCAGGGTTTTCATCCACTTCACTGTCATTAGCACTGACAGATCGAGATGAGTGGCAACAGCTGTGGTTACCTAGCAACCGCCGCATACTGAGCAGTCAGATCTGTCCCGGCTCATCTCACAGTCACTTGGAGAACAGACGCTGGTATTTCTGCTCTCTTCAAAATATGGCACAGAATGGCACTACCACTATTTGTCCCTCACTTCGGCTGATGGTCCACCACACTAAAAGTCTAAAGTTGCATTGAAATAAAAAAAAAGCTTAATTTTTTTTTAAATTCATAAATCACATTTTGTCAAACTCCAAGGTGAAGAATAAACTTTCATGCTTTGTTTCAACATTCATTCATTTTAAAGAATCCAAAACTGGCAACCTCACAATTGTAAACACAAAGCAGTATTCAACTTGTGAACTCCTCATGACCTCTCCTTTTCTTTTATATACATTAAATTACAGAATTGAAATGTTGTTCTTCCTCGTCTGTGCCTCTCCAAGTCTCACCTAGAGCAATTGTATGTAGAATGTGTATCCAATTTATTGGTTCTCCCAAATTATTAATTTGTTACTACCTTTGGGGACTGCCAAAGTCAGAGGTTTTAAAATCCTACACATAGTGGTTTTAAAAATGAGATTCTGACTGCAAATATGTCCCTGTCTCTCTGTCCAGCTGTGGACCGCTCGGCAACAGCAAGTCTGAGTGACGCCAGAGATGCAATGACCAACGCTGCCATTGACTCGCTGACGTCGTACCGGCAGTCTGTGTTGACCATCCAGCAGCCCGGCCTGCTGGCCCCGGCCTGTCTCAGACTCTTCCCCCTCTTCATCCTTGCTCTGCTCAAACAGGTCAGCTTTTTCCCAAGACAAAGTTATTGCACAGCAACTGCACTGTCGACCAACGCTACACTAAACTACTTACAATAAATCCTAATTTGTTAAGAGTCTGAGGAAATATTCTATTCTGAATCTTGTTTTAGTTTTTTGCCTTTTCAAAATGAAACTGCTTTTACTACCAGAATATTGTGTCTTAAACCCCTACATCGAGCCTTTTATTGATCCATTTTGTGTGTGCACCCTGCAGAAAGCCTTCAGGACGGGCACCAGCACCAGGCTGGATGACCGGCTGTTTGCCATGTGTCAGCTGAAGTACCAGCCACTGGTCTACGCATTACTGATGATCCACCCCGCTCTGTACCGTGTCGACGATCTGACCGATGAGGTGAGGAGGATGAAATGATGTCTCAAAAAGTAGTGACTCTGGATAAAGTTAAATTGAAAAAAATAAGATGTTTTTTTAATTGGAAGTCAAGTCATGTTTTAGGACCATTATTTAGTCCCTAACAGCTAAAACTCTAAATTCAGTCTAGGTGATGTATTTTTAATAGTGGGCTGAGTCATCCCAATGTTTCCCACGTTATCTTAAGTGTCTCCCTGTTACTGAGTTATCGTCTCTTGTCTTCTGTTTCCTGCATCCTCAGGGAGCTTTGAACGTCAATGATCGAACCATTCCTCAGCCCAGAGTGCTGCAGCTGTCTGTGGAGAAGCTCAGCAGGGAGGCAGCCTTCCTCATGGATGCTGGAACGGTACGAAGCTTTAAAGTGCTCATATTATGCTTTTTGGCTTTTTCCCTTTCCTGTATTGTGTTGTATATCTTTTTTGTGCATGTAATACGTTTACAAAGTGAAAAAGCCCAAGTCCGTCTTACCATCTTCCAGAGAAAACACTGTTCACAAACTGCTCCAAACAGCTCTATTGTAGTCCAGCCTTTACTTCCGTGACGAACGTGCGTCACTTTGTAACACACGTTCTAATGCTCGCCTAGCTGCTAGCGTGCCGTGCCCTCATACTCCGCTTCTGACTGGCTAGTAGTCCTTACCTAGGTACTGCGCATGTGCGACTCCCAACAGAGATGGAATAGAAGTGAGATGCCTAACTGTGTAGCTAAAACAGAGAGCTCAACACACAGGGTGAAAAGAGGAGCTGCAACAATGTGCAGTACAACAAAAATATGGTGTTTTCTGAAAATTAAACTATGTTAACCTATTCTGATAGAACCTCTAAATACAATTCTGAACCTGAAAATGAGCATAATATGAGCACTTTAAGCCGTGGTTTTAAAATTAGCACTCATAAGAAGCTAACAGAAATACAAAGCTGGTTGAATCCTGAGGATGATCTCACTCAATGTCGGTCTTATTTTATGATTCACTACTTTTTCTCTAATAACTTTCCTCAACCTCTAAGATGTTATGGATATATAGGTTCTATGGGTTATGGTTTGTGAATAGAGGGGAATAATAGCATATTAAGAGAAAGATTTCTTGTTCAGAAAAAGTAAAAAAACTATTTGTGTGCAATTTTTGTGCAAATCTATTAAGGCTACCGGTGGGTCTATCTGCCTGTATAATGGTGTAAACATTGGTGTAAAGTGGAATCTCTGTGATAAAGCCTTACTGATACTGATGGACCATGCCATTAGCAATGAGATAAACCTTTCTGCAACACACTGGAGAAGAGTGTGTAAAATTCACATTTTACATAATGAAGTAGCACAGTTATTCACTGTGGCTTTGAATGAAAACATCCGTACAAGCTTCACTTTAACTCTCCTATAGTTCAGGCACCCAGTAACTCGAAATATTAAAATTCTTACTATTTATTTATTTACCTTATTCTATTCCAAAAGGTCATGTATCTGTGGATCGGACGGAACTGCCACCCCAACTTCCTCACTCAAGTCCTGGGAGTTCCCAACTACGCTGCCGTGCCTGATAACCTGGTAGGCCACCTCCTGTTGCAGCTGTCACACATTTATATTCCACTTTGCCTCAAAGCTGTATCTGTGAACCAGGATTTTCCAACAAATTGTCTTAAGGATGGCATAAGGGTCCTATCTTTTAACTCTCATACAATACAGTCTTGCTCTTTGCATCCTCCTGCCTGATGTTAAAAACTTGACTGTCGCTCTCTCCTCTCACAGTATCTGCTCCCAGAGTTAGACACTGCCGAGTCGCAGAGAACCAGGGCTTTCATCGGTTGGCTGAGGGATCAGAGGCCGTTCTTTCCCTCACTGCACGTCATCAGGTGGGCAACAGACAACATCCTTTATAAAAGAGTAAAGAATCAGAGTGATTGAGTGATTTTTATTGATCCCCAGAAAACTTGGAAATTCCAGTGTTGCAGCAGCAAAAGATCAGGCACACATACAGAATATACCTGAAATAATAGGATACAATATAAGAATAAAATAATTCAAAATATGTACAAGTAGCAAGACTGTGGGGAAATTAAAACCAGCAATCAGCTGTTGGTAGATTTTAATTTTGGCAGTTAATCTACTGTAATATTAAGGTCTGTTTCTCTTACAATCTGAAAACTGAGCAGCACTGAAGTTACTCATGGTACATTTTTTTTAAACTGGAACAGAATTTAAAAGGTAATTCATAAAGTTATAATTTTCTCAGAAAAAAGGTTTATGGGAAAATTAGAAGTGTGCAATCCAAATAGCTTCAACATTTTCATAATAAAACCAAACTCTTGTATTCCCTCCCTCAGCACTTTATAATGAAAGAGCAACTACAACTAACTCACTTTTTTCTTTCACCCTTTGACTCTCTCAGGGACGAGAGCCAGCTGAAACCCACCTTTATGCAGAACATGATCGAGGACCGAACAGAGTCGGCCCTGTCGTACTATGAGTTCCTGCTCCACCTCCAACAGCAAATCTCCAAATAATCGTGTGTGTGTGTGTGTGTGTGTGTGTGTGTGTGTGTGTGTGTGTGTGTGTGTGTGTGTGTGTGTGTGTGTGTGTGTGTGTGTGTGTGTGTGTGTGTGTGTGTGTGTGTGTGTGTGTGTGTGTGTGTGTGTGTGTGTGTGGGAGTCCTCTTGCTCCATCTCCAGCTGTGGTTCACTATCTCTCTGAAGAAACGCTGAACTGACAAATTTAAACTATGTGACGGACAGTGTGACAAAGAAATCGATTCTGATGCTTGTTCGGCACTTTTTACCGAACTGAAGCATTGCGTTGGAAGGTCGAACAAAAGCAAAAAATCCATGATGGTGATTATGTCAATGATCGAATGAATCAGTGTTTATTCTCATAGAACAATGCTGTCTAACTGAAGTATCATTCAGATACAGTCAAGGCAAATGGATGTGTGAAATGTTTTTGTTCAAAAAGCACAGTGGTCTTTACTAAAACAAGTCAACCGTGTGTGTATGTTTGTATGTATGTATGTATGCCTTAGACTAGGTTTATGAGGAAGGTTAGTATGTTTGCGCTCAGACTGTTATGGAGTGTCACCGGGAGTATTTGTACACAGAATATCCTACCTGAAGGACAGAACGTGTCCGTTTTTATTTTTCTGTCATTATAATTGTGTGTCGAACAAATTAGTAGACTCTGTTGTAAAAGGCAGGAAAGTTAAAGGGGTTTTAAAGGCGGACTGACCTAGCAATCGTCGCTGCCTTGAATGTGTGGACTCGGCAGTGGAAAGTCATTTTCATTGGTCTGATCTGTCCTTGAGAAAATCTGTCATCCCTTTTCTCTCTGGACATTCAGAACACCTCCGACGACATCGCTGTTCTGTTTTTTTTTATTTCTTCTTTTTTGTTTCCGATTATCTAATAATTTATGAGACTCCCAATCTGATTAAATTCTATGTTTGCCTTGTATGGGAAGTCACTTTTTATTATTAAACCTCTGTTTAAATACAGACTCTATATGAAATATTTTAATATAATAGGATATGGGAAATTCTTTAACACACATAACAAAGCCATTGTGATCTTTTAATCATGCTTATTGATACTTGTATATTGAAAAAAAAAAGACTACATTATATAAAAGGTGAAGAAATGCTGATTTCAGTTGAAACATTTAGGTGAAATGACGCTAAGGAAATAAAATGTTTGGGACTTTTTAAATGTGGTTTTCTGTTTTGGTGGGTGAACATTGTTGATTCAGTGGAAGCAAAGACTACAACACAGAATATGGACCAATAATAGTTTTTTTTTGACTAAGCGTGAATTGGAAGTTTTTTTTTGATTTGGTCTGATTTCATACAGTTTGTAATCTATGTATTATATAAGCAAAAATGTATTTAGGAACAGATGTTTTGGTCTTTATGCACAAAATTGTCTTTCATAAAAAACTTAAAATAGCTTGTTTGTACAGAGTAAATTACAGAGGTGTGGACTTTAAAAAATGATGTTATAAAAACATTTGCTGGAGATCAACTCGTTCCTTCCCTGACAATTCGATAGCTAATCACTTTGCATGAGCTGAATGGAAAGGTATCCTGTATCTAACACATGTAATTGTGTCACAGGAATAACAGACTAAGACACACCTGATCATTTTTGCATTGAAAGCAATACATACAAATTGTACACAACACATTCATTGTCTCTTTAAATTGACATTGGCATTGAATGGGGTGAAGGGGAACATAACCACTTAAGGACTTGGACTCAACTCGAGAATTACTTGTAATTTGCGAAACGATGGCTTTGTCCCACCTCTGGTAAATTGTGAATCACTGCAGTTCCAGATGGAGAAATGCCAAAAAAACTGATGCATCAATACTGTCATTGATGTTAATATTTTCCTATACCATGTGACATTTGTAAATCTTAGTACATGCAAAACCGATAAAGTCAATTTTGAGGTCCATGATACTTTTAAACTTTATTACTTATACTTTTTATATTAAAAATGTCAAGACAGTTCGTCAAATGTCAGCAATCAAAATATTTGAACAATATGTTACTTTTTAAGGAAGATCGGTATCAAACAATGTCAACTTCGCTTTCATGTGACCTTTAAAAAACTTTTGCAATGCATTAATGTAACCAGTGACCAACAGTGTTTATTCTACTTGTAGATGAGGTATATAATGTAGTTGTTTTTATTTCACCTTTGATACATTTATCTCTCATTTAGTTTCTTTAAAACGGAAACTACTGCACAAACCAAAGCTGGACATTCATTTAAATCTGATTGCTGAGGATAAGATAAATTTTATTTAATTTTGCGTTATTTAAAAGTTGCTTGCTGTAGTTCATGTATAATGAGTTTAATAAATGTGCATCAGTATGCTTTGATTCAGGCTTTGACAGATCAGTGTACTGGCCCTCCATGTTTTTACCCCAGCATGAATAGCCCAGTTACTTAATTTCATCTATATTTATCTATCTCCATAATTATACTTAATTTTCATATAAATTGTTTTTTTGATGACTGGACCTGGCACACTACTGACGGCATGTTTTGTGTGCTGTAGGTTTAAAACCCTTAAGGCAGTTTGACAGATAAAAGCCAACACTGCTTTCAGAATATAAAATTACCCTCAAAATAAAGGTGTGCAGAAAAAAAATCATACACACTCAGTGAGCAACCTCAACAACTAATGTTGCAGATTCAGTCTTTCACCTTAATTGCTTATTTACCATCCATCACCATCTCACCGAGCTTGTTCTAGAAACACGTATGAACTGTATTTTGTGAGGTAAACAAAATATTCGTGGATTAATTGATTGGTGAATCAACATAAAATTAATCTGCAACTATTTTGATGACTAAGTAATAGATTAAGTAATTTTTGCTTTTTTTTAATTAAGTGCTCATATTATGCTGATTTTCAGGTTCATTTTATTTAGAGGTTATATCAGAATAGGTTTACATTGTTTAATTTTCAAAAAACACTATTTTGTTGCAGCTACTCTTTTCACCTTGTGTGTTGAGCTCTCTGTTTTATCTACAAAGTGAGACATCTCACTTCTGTTCCATCTTTGTTGGGAGTCGCACACGTGCAGTACCTAGGTAACAGCAGAGCCTGTCTATGGAGAGCCTGTTCACTCCCTATCTCACTCCCTATTAGCCCCATTGTACCAACCCGGAATTTTCCCGAGAGTGGAAGTTCTCCCCTTATTAGACATTCTCTGGTAACAGGCTCAGTCGAGATGAGCTGGACCTGCGCAGAATCGATCACCGGCGATCAGCGCCCAATGCATGCCGGTTAGATTTGTGTCCGACTTGATCTCGACTTGCTCTGACACACGTGGGCAACAATAATCTCACGAGACCAAGACGGCCGCAGTTCTGTGACGCAGGCAGCGCAGTTGCTCTTCACCATAGACAGTATATAAGCTTTTCACCAACTGCAAGACCCAGTGCATGCTGGGAAACGCTCTCAGCTGATTGAACAGCTGATTGGTTCAGAATTGACTCAACGTGATGACGTTTTATAAACTTTTTATTGATTTTGAATCAGAGGGATTTTAACTGCAATTTGTCTGATTTAAAAGCTTATTCTGTACAGAACACGTGGTGAGGCTGATTGTTATATTTAGAAGTCAGAGAGACTACATCTGTTCAGATTATGGATCATCTACAGTCTGTTGTTAATTAAAATCAGCAACAGATTGCATGTAGAGAATTTTGACATCTACTCGGTCATAATAAAATCAACTGGAGACTGTGTAGGAGCTGATATATGGGTCTGATAACATTTTATTAAATCGGAATCGGACCACCAGTGTTTCTGTCACTTCCTGTTCAGCCTGAAGGCTGCTGGAATCAGCTGGAAAACTCTCCGAGTTGAGAGCGGATTTTTGTCACCGCCCCTCGCTGCTGCCGCCTGCTCTCGTCTACTTTACAGGCGAGGCGCAGTTCATCTCGAACGAGCCTAAGGACTACTAGCCAGTCAGAAGCAGAGTATGAGGGCGTTCTACGCTAGCAGCTAGGCGAGCATTATAACGTGTGTTACAAAGTGACGCACGTTCTTCACGGAAGTAAAGGCTGGACTACAATAGAGCCGTTTGGAGCAGTTTGTGAACATTTCTGTTGGAGATGGTAAGTCCCTTTGTGGTGGACTTTGGGCTTTTTCACTTTGTAAACCGATTACATGCACAAAAAAGATATATAACACAATAAAGGAAAGGGAAAAGGCCAAAAACATAAAATGAGCACTTTACGCAAAAACTTACTGGTTTCAGCTTCTCAAATGTAATAGTTTCTGGTTTTCTTAGTTTTCTATTATAATTGACTCTTTTAGGTTTTGAGCTTTTTAATCATTAGTTACAGCTCTAATTATGGCTGTGCGTTCTTATTATATACTATGTGGCAAATGGTATATGCATGTTTTTGGCCTGGGTCCCGAAATCGCGGTTTATTTTTCGGTACATTAGAAGCCAGTGGTGGAAGTCTTTTCTTCTCATACTACTTTATACTTCACTACATTTCAGAGGGAATTGTTGTACTTTTAGCATTTCTCACTATTATTTTTTTAATTTCTACAAACCAAACAATTGATTAATGGTGTAAACAATCAGCTGATGAATCCATAATGAAAGTAATCATTAGTTAATAGTTAAATATAAGCTCCACAAAACTAAAATCCTGCTTTTTTTTTACAATAATGCATGATAAATAATAATCTAATGATATAATATATAATAGCATGTCATGGGACAATTTTCTGCATTGAATAGCATTTTTCTGATTATACTTAACGTTACTTAAGTAACATTTTCAATGTTGGACTTTCACTTGTTATTACGTATTTTTTAAAGTGTAGTGTTAGTACTTTTATTTTAAGTTAAAGATCTAAATACTTCTTCCAGCACTGGGAAGTAACCAGACAGCACCAAATGATAGGCTACATCCTTATATACTGTCTATGGCTACATCACACAACAAGACCTGTTTCCTGCAAGTCAGCGTTGAGGGCTAAAACCCTCTCTAAACTACCTTGTCATTCTCGGCGGTGACATCATCATTGTGCGTTGTCTCTCCTCACAGACAACCAACGACCGGTCCATTCCGTTATGTGTACTGTTTAACTCAGTGATCTGGGGGCGTCTGTGTTGCTCTTGAATCGCTATTTCTTTATGTATCGTGACTGTACTTTGTAGTCGACGCTAATTTATTTCAACATGGAGGCCGGGGACGTCAGCGCGGGGGAGAAGGCAGCGTGTCTGTCGGCGGCGCAGAGGAGGGCAGAGATCCGGAGGAGAAAGCTGCTCATGAATTCAGAGGACAGAATGAACAGAATCGTGGGCTACACTAAAAACGAGTCTGAAATCAACGGTATGCAATTATGAGTTCACGCTACAGTGCTGCTCGAAGAGTCTTTGCTATTGAAACATGTTGTCGTTACTCACCTGCGTCATCTAACGGCTGTTGTTTGAGCTACAGACAATTAGCAAATGTACCTTCGTCTACACAGAACTAGCTTTAACATTGATGGCCATGTTAGTGTGAACACATACACGGAATTGGACTCCGGCTTTTTGTTGTATACAGAAATAGACATATACAGATAAAAACAAGGACAACACTGCTGAACAAGGAAAACATAAACATTTGACTACTATCGTAACAGATGTAAGCATGTCTATAGAAATTGTATAGGCCTGAACACATAGCCATGCATACACACACACGCATGTAAACAAACAGCTCTATGAGGATTGTAAACAGTAATACAATAGGGCAATGCAAAAGTGCAAATGGTTATATAAATAAAGATTTTTCAACAGGTTGCTTATATCTCTGAGGTAGGTGGAAATGACACAGTGTATACATGACAGATATTTACATGTTTAAATGATGTGTTTAACGCTATTAAATATACAATTTAATTTACCAATAACCTTATATATAAAAGTAAAACACTGACAGGGAACATTTTACTGCACAATGAGAACTTTTACTTTAATACTTTAAGTACATTTAACTGATTTATACTTGCATACTTTTATTTTAAGTACAGTTTTGAATGCAGGACTTTTACTTGTAGTGGAGTGTTTTTCCGGTGTGGTTTTAGTACCTTTCACCACAGAGTATAAATGTATGAATGGGTGGTAAATTCTCCCAGCTTTGGATTCAAACCAGCAACTAACTGATCCCACTCTATCTCTACTGACTGAAGTTGGGGTGCTGAGCAGAAACAATTAGTTAAAAATTTCAAAATCGCAACAATTTTTACAGTTTATAAACACATGTTTCCAGTGTGAATATTTTATGGTTTCTTAATCTTCCTTCCCGACCTCTAATGATAGCAAATTTACTATATTTTGGTGTTGGACTGTTGGTCAGAAAACAAGCAATTAAATTACGCCACCTTGGATTCTGAGAAGTTGTGATGGTTATATTTCCCTATTGTTCTGACTTTATTTAAGTAAAACATGAATTAATTGATCAGGGAAAAGCGGCAGATCAATCAATATAAAAATGATCGATAGCTGCAGGTCTTCGTCTATGCCTACAAAGTTCAATGCTATCGTAAGAGCAACAAATGGCTATAGATCAAATCTGTCCGTGTAATAATACATAATATATAATAATACATCTGTAACTGAGGTGCAGAAAAAAATAACTTGATCTCAAATTGCGCCAAACTTGTAGCTGATCAATATTTGAGGGTTAAAGGCCCTGAAATAACTTATTTTGTCTGATTAGACCTCTCCTGAATTGTTGTTGACACCTCGCCTCATCATACTGTTAGCTTAGTTCACATTCATCTGATGACACTAATGTCGTCTTACATCCTCAGCTGGAACGCTCCTGCGTCCCACAGAACCCCGCTTCCACCTCGACCTAGACAGGACAGAGCCGTGGTCATCAGCCTCATCTTCCCCGAGACCGTCTCCCTTCCTGCCAGAGACTTCGGGGCTCGTCAGCCGCTCCCACGGTGCCACCCCAGAGAGGAGGGGCTCACCCCTGCCCGACTCCGGTGAGCTACCGGGAGGCTTTCTGGAAGACAACGTTGGAGGCATCCAACAGAGGCCGAGGGGGGAGCGGGCATCAGGCGACCTCAGCGGCTCCCCTCGTCCAGGCCTCCAGAAGTACCTGTCCCGTTTTGACGATGCCATGAAGCTGCGGGGTCAGCTGGCCAATGAGAAGCCGGCCCAGGATGGAGGAGGGTCTGACTCAGAGGAGTTTGATCCCTTTAGAATCTTCCGCCTCATCGGCAGCATCCTCCTCGCTGTTTTTGTCAGGGTTTTTGTCTGCACGTTTCTGGTGAGTCTGCTCGCTGTAGGCACTGTGTTGCTTTGATAGCTGTGAGATTAGCCCATTGGTAATTTTGACATGTTACCGCTTCCGGTCTTATTTTTTTATTTTTTGAACACTTAATCTTAAAGGTGCTGTAGGTAGGATTGTGAAGATCGACAACTTCTCAGTCCCTCCCCCCTTTCTACTAAAGCCCAAAATGAGCTCCTAAGCCCCTCCCCCCACAAGGGAGAATGAATGCGTGTGCATGAGCAGTGAGTGTCACGCAGTTAGACACCCACCCACCCCCCTCCCTCCCACCCCCCACCAGCCCTGATTGGTGCATCTGAACAGGGAGCTGGGGATTTTTTCAAGTCACACTACAGGCTGTAGGTGGTGCCAGAGGAGCCAGATTTATTTTTTTAAATGGCCTGCTTCATGTAGTTGTACTGGAACATAGGGTCAGTTTCAGCAAATATGACAGAACGTTAGTTTTATAAGTCTTACCTACTGCAACTTTAAAACGTACAGATATAGAGCCTATCAGGTGTGAAAATTTAATAGCAATGAAATACATGTTGTGGGAATGTCACACATTATACACTCAGGTCTGATATCAGCCCATATTCAATAATAGTGCATCTGACTACCAGAAACATGATCTTGTTCTGTGTAATTCTTTCATTCTAGTCAATATTTGCTCCATTTCTGACCCTCGAACTGGCCTACATGGGGTTGTCCAAATACTTTCCAAAGGTGAGTATGTATTAGATATTTTATATCTGTCTTTCCCATTGTTAAACTCAAATTTAACTTGTATGCATAGAGTGTAATTTCGATGCAGAAACTTATATTTTAGCCATGATTTCCAAGGAGTAATGTTGTAATGATCGATGTGAAGAGATACTTTGGAGGCACGGTGTGGAACATTTGCAGCAGTGACATGCATGATTTTAATAAGGGTTAAAGTGATGGTTCAGAGTAATTTCACCCTAGGGTCCTTTGCACCATGACCTCGAGCCAAACACCCCCTGAGAAGCTTTTTTCACCTGGGTCTAACATTGGGAGAGTTAGCGTAGCGTTATCAGCTGAATAGCTTAGTGCAGGGGCTAATGGACCCACATTTGTATCTGGTAAATGACCCCACAAATAATGCCCGAAATGATACCAAACGTCTACAGTAGTACATATAGGTTATGTACTCATAAAACGATGGATTGGAAAGTTTGTAAGTACACCACAAGTTTATGAACCACAAGTTTATGAACACTTGCCTGCTGGCTTCTGCTCTCTGCTGTTGTTGCTGCTGCCGGCAGTAAGACGAGTGCTTAGGGCCGTCTACAAATTTTTTAAGTGCTGTAGTATAACTAGCAGGAGACAAGTAATAACTGAGATAAGTTTGGAGACATTACCTTATTTAATCATTAAATTAATAAATATTTTTGTTGTATCTCTTTTCGGTGTAGTAATTTGTAGACAGCCCTAAGCACTCGTCTAACTGCAGGTAGCAGCAGCAGCAGCAGCAACAGAAAGCAGAAGAGAGCAGGCAAGTGTTTATAAACTTCTGGTGTACTTACAAACTTTCCAATCCATCGTTTTATGAGTACATAACCTATTTGTACTAGTGTAGAAGTTTGGTATCATTTCGGGCATTATTAGGGGGGTCATTTACGAGATACAAACGTGGGTCCATTAGCCCCTGCGCTAATAAGCTATTCAGCTGATAACGCTGCTCTACGCTAACTCTCCCAATGTTAGACCCAGGTGAAAAAAGCTTCTGGGGGGGGGTGTTTGGCTCGAGGTCATGGTGCAAAGGACCCTAGGGTGAAATTACTCCGAACCATCACTTTAAGTAAGGTTGTGTCGTAATTATGGTTGATTAATCTTCCAATTTTTATTTTTATTTTTTTTTGGCCTGTTTAGTTTCTCACAAGATTTAGCATTAGTTTTAGACATGACCTATCGTTGTTATCTGACTTCATGCTCTGGTTGACAGCCCAGTCTTGGTCGCCACAACCATCTCACTGCTGGCTACACCCACAGTAAATATTACTGAAAGTTCTCCTGTTACTCCCTGTGGAACACTGCTCTATTATCTTTCACAATTTTCTAACATTTTATTTCCTAAACAATTGCTTGATTATCTATTAACAAAACAAAAAATTGGATAACTAAATGTTGAGAAAATAATCATGAGTTGCAGCCCTGCATCATAGTGTCTTTGCATTATATTCCTGTTCCTCCAGGTAGAGAAGAAGGCCCAGACCACTGTGCTGACCGCTGCCCTGTTGCTGTCCGGCATCCCCGCTGAGGTCATCAACCGCTCCATGGACACCTACAGGAGGATGAGTGACGTCTTCGCCGACCTATGCGTTTACTTCTTCACTTTCATCCTCTCGCACGAGTTCCTGCTGCTCATTGGCTCAGAGACTCCCTGATGGACCAGGAGGTTCTAAGTAAGGCCGCACCCCCCCTTCTTGTTGTCCCCTCCCTCTGTTTACCATAGCAACAAGGCATGGTCATTTACGTCGGCTGACGTGGGTTTGTTGTTGACAGTCTGGACACTCATCCTGACTGCCTTATGATCAGGGTCTCTACATGTGAGAGTCCATCTGTTTGTTGCAGATCTCTTAGTCATTTGCTCTGGACTGAACCTGAGAAACAGAAAGACAGGATGTGTTTGCTTGTGCCCAGAATGTACAGTGGCATTTATCGTGCCGAGTGATATTTATTTGTCAGGTCTAGCACAGAAAAATGGTAAATGTCATACTCAAGAGTGGACCCCAGTACAATTCATCATCTGTCTGGCAGCCACATATTCCATTTATCTTATAAATGGGAAACACTAGAGTCCCTCAAGGGCTGGGCGATATTTCTCTAATTGACATTAATATCAAAAATTCTGATATTGATGCTTATGCAAGTTGTATGCCAAATCCAAGTTAATCCAATAGAGGGCAGCAAATATATGACTCTCAGCTGCTGTTAAGTTGTTGTTTAAAAACAAATCTTTGCATGAAATCATTAATTTAAAGTGAGATTATGTCACTTTTGCTACACAGCGGCCTCTGTGGCCACAAGCAGCGATTTCAGGAGCAAGTTAAACGCTAAAATGTAATGCAACAGTAGCACAGGTTAGAGAATACATAAGTCAGCGAACTGACTCGGTAATAACATTATCTGCAAAGTCTCTGGGTGTATTGAATTGATAAACTGTGTTTTATTGTTTACAAAGTCAGCTTTTCTTCTGTAAGAAGAAGAAGAAGAATGTATTATTTGCTCTTTGAAAATGACATAGTTTTGTTTTAAATAACAGATTTACTGAAAGCTGATAGAGAATAATAACGCCATGGGTCCTTCTATATCCTGATAATCTCCAAAGATGGCGCATAAGCTGGGCAGGGTTTTATTCTCAGCTAATACGATGCAGACTCCTCAGCAGGTGTCTGGCTTTGGAGGTAGTTGATCGCCCAACTAGAATACAGCACTATGACTATCTTTTTTTTCATATGAGTCAGCCCTACAGTGCGTCAGGCAGAGAAACTAACCTTCACATAACTCTAATAGCCTGCTGAATAACAGCAACCTTTCATACATTTAGTAAAAAATCCACTTTGTGTGAGGAGGTGTATTGGAGCACTTGATCGGTTATTATTAACAGTCGATCACTGAATTAAGCAGAAAGCTTAAGACTGACAGAGGCAGGTGGTTTCTTTTTCCCCTCATACATAATATCAGTGCCTCTGCACCTCAAGCAGAAGAAGACCTTAAGGCTTTGCACTTGTGTCACAAATAGCAACCATCATAGAGGTCCAAAGTTTCCTTTTAACACTTTCGTTTCAAGGAACCAAATTGTTTGTAATGACATAGAGGTTTAGCACCATGTTAAAAACTTTAAACTTTATTCTCAGGATTCTGACTTAAACTTTGAACTAATTTTTTTTTTTTCTTGAATTCTGTGAATAAACTCAAAAGATGTGACATTTGTTTTCACATATGGTACTGTTCTCTGCCATATATACATCAGCTAGCAAGAAAAGTAGATGTTTAGATACAGGAAATAAACAAGTATGAATTGAGGACAAATGACACATTTTTCTGGATCACCTCAAATGTAAAGTTTGTTATTTTTAGTTCACAAAGCATTAGGAACAGTTACACACATGGCCCTCCAGCCTTAAGTTAGTGGAAGATTTAAAAGAAAGTTTTAGTTTAGAAGTATTTCACACTATCCAGTTCCTGATGATTTTAATTTGTGTCTTTAGAACTCAAACTCCCCTTTAATGGATATTAACCATATGTGTTTGTGTTGTGACAGATTTCCTCATAGGCTTTAAGTCATATTTTCTGTTGTGATCTATAATCCTGTTTTCAGAAGGCCGACCCATGTTACAAACAAGTTTTTTTTTCCCTCGTTTTAAGTTGTAAAGTCAGAAGAAGCATGTAGTCCTTGAATGTAGTGTCTTATTTTGCACGGCTATGAGTTAAAAAATGCAGTTAACATTGTACAGTATTAGTACGTTATAAAAAGTGTGAGTGATGAGAATGTTTTTGGTTTCACTGGAAAGTACTGTCGCTGCAAATGTATGTGGGGCAGTGGGAGTTTGTACGCTTCTTGTGTTAAGTAAATTCTGGTGATGTGTTCTGCTTTCATACATACTTCATATATACTCTCTACTACGTCTGTGCTGTAATGTCCTCTCTCTATACTTCTTATTACATCCAAATTAATTTATTGATGTGAATTTCTTTTTTTCATGTAAATAAATTGGTGTGATTTATCCTATGACTTGTCTGACCTACTTGATTGTTTTTGATAACGTTTACAGCATAACTCTTACAGTAGCTTACTTACTACACAGTAACAAATTCAGTGTTGACATGAACTCTCATTGAAATTATACGCAATAATGAATAACTGGCAAATTCTACCAAATAAATACTACTTGTGTGACATACTCTGTTTTGACTCTCACTTTCTTTCTTTCATTTATTATGTAACAAGCGGGTATTAATGCACATCAACCGACAGTTCAATCTCACATGCATTATCAAAAATGTTCCCAGTTAGAAGAGGAAGCATTTTGTCTGATGAAATACAGCCCAGTGGAACATAAATTTCGTTATATTAATAAACCGTATGTAATGTATACTCCCGGTCAAAAGTTTGGGGTCACTTAGAAATATGCATTCCACTCCATTATAGACAATACCAGCTGAGATCAGTTGCATTGTTTTTTTTAACCAGGGCAGCAGTTTTCAGATTACATTATGTGCTTACATAATTGCAAAAGGGTTCTCCAATGTTTTCTCAGTTAGCCTTTTAAAATGATATTAGATTAGTAAACAGAATGTGCCTTTGGAACATTGGATGAATGGTTGCTGATAACGGGCAATGTAGATATTGCATTAAAGATCAGCCACTTCTTTCTACAACAGTTGAGAACCCAAACTTTTGACCGATAGTGTATACATTTAGCGTATTGTATATATATATATATATATATATATTGGGAACATATTTTTTAATTCTTCTATAACATCATGGTGGCAATGCGTTTTAAACATTGAATGTAGCAAAGTAAAGTACAACCTACCCTCTGGTATTTACAAATATAAACATTAAGAATACAAATAATATACAGTACAGGCCAAAAGTTTGGACACACCTTCTCATTCAATGCGTTTCCTTTTTATTTTCATGACTATTTACATTGTAGATTCTCACTGAAGGCATCAAAACTATGAATGAACACATATGGAATCATGTACTTAACAAAAAAGTGTGAAATAACTGAAAATATGTCTTATATTTTAGATTCTTCAAAGTAGCCACCCTTTGCTTTTTTATTAATAAGGGAAATAATTCCACTAATTAACCCTGACAAGGCACACCTGTGAAGTGAAAACCATTTCAGGTGACTACCTCATGAAGCTCATTGAGAGAACACCAAGGGTTTGCAGAGTTATCAAAAAAGCAAAGAGTGGCTACGTTGAGGAATCTAAAATATAAGACATGTTTTCAGTTATTTCACACTTTTTTGTTAAGTACATAATTCCATATGTGTTCATTCATAGTTTTGATGCCTTCAGTGAGAATCTACAATGTAAATAGTCATGAAAATAAAGAAACACATTGAATGAGAAGATGTGTCCAAACTTTTGGCCTGTACTGTATATACTGTATGTAAGTATTAAAATGACTTTAATAAGACTCCCAGTACTGCCCCCTAAAAGAGGTCTAATTTGGCACCACCTGTGTCGCTCAGGCTTCAGCACAGCGTTGTAGTTCTGACCTCCCACCACGAGGGGGCGCTCTAGGCTGTTCACCCTACGAGTTGTGAACGTCGCAGTTTTTTAACGTGAGGGTTCATAGACACAAACAACCGTCCATCGCAAGACTCGTTGCTATCTGTGAACTAATTTGACTTTTGTTTTTACAAGACATAAACTCGTTGAATAGCAATGGGACGTGAGTCGAGGTATGTCCGAAATATCAGGTTAAGTTGGTGTTTTTTTTTATCTTCCGTTGAATCAATTGTGACTTTCTTCTGTGGTTGCTAAACTTTAAACGATTTCATTTCGGTTAGCTTGCTAGCTAAACCATGCAGACGCTAATGCACATCAATCGACAGTTAATCTCACACAGCCGTGGAATATGAATTACAAAGTTTGTATTAATATAGTTTGCCTTCAACAGTTTGTCAGTTAATGTGATTATTATGCTGTTTGGTCCTCAGACACTACAGGAAGCGTTCTGCGTCTCGGGGACGGTCAGGTAGCCGATCAAAGAGTCGCTCCCCGGACAAACGCTCCAAGAAAGATGACCGAGACCGAAACAGGAGGGAACGGTCACGGAGCCGGGACCGCCGCAGGTCCCGGTCCAGGGACAGAAAACGAGTCAGGTGGGTGTTTTACGTTAGTTGACAACGCGCGAATGTTCAAAATGAGGACTGTAACGTTAGCTAGCTGCTTACACTTAAAGGAACCAAACCGAATAAGATAGAAACATGGAGGAGAATAATTTTGCTCTAGCAACATCGAAACCAGATCATGGAGCTTGGTTTCCCTGTGACATGATACCATGATCCCCTGCCATCATGAGCTGTACTTTTATATGCTTGTGCTCATAAAGGCGAAAGCCACATTAGATCAGGCCTTTATTGTTTACAATGAACAATCATTTTCATCTCAAAACAAATCACAATAAAGCTACTGCAGTTTATTTTAGATGGGGCTGTATTTGTTTGCATATGCTCTATCTAAAATCTATGATATCAGTTATTGTTTGCGATCCGTTGGGATAATGAAATGGACCAAGTTTAAACATGTTCTGTAAAGTGAAGGAGAGTGATATTATCATCTCCCTCCTGTCCTGTGTGCTTTCATGTCATGTTTGCCTTTGCTGTTCAGGCGATCCCGGAGCAGAGAGAGGAGGAGGTCCAGAAGCCGAGACAGGAGGAGGTCTGGCAGCAGGAGCCGAGCCCGCAGGTCCCGATCTGGTAGCCCCAGCAAGAGCAGGAGACCAGAAGAGTAAGTGAGACTTCTTTAATAATAATAATCAAACATCTTGAGACATAAATGACAGCTCTGGTACTCAAAACCATGCTACTGTATTTTCTTTTTCTCTTTATTGTTATCTTACCTACAGGTCCAGGAGCAATGAGAAAGACAACATTGATCCTTTATCTGACAAGAAAAAGATTAAAGAGGAGAAAGAGGATGAGAAGGTTGAGGATGTAAGTTTTCATATGTTCAGTCCTTGCGAACCTCTAAAAGGTCACTGCGTAGTTGGTGGGAAATATTTCTGACCTTTCCTCTGTGTCCATGCAGCAAGACTTTGACCAAAACAAGCTGGAGGAGGAGATGAGGAAGAGGAAGGAGCGAGTGGAGAAGTGGAGGGAAGAGCAGAGGAAGAAGGCCATTGAAAACATTGGAGAACTCAAGAGAGAACTGGAGGAGATGAAGCAGGGCAAGAAGTGGAGCCTGGAGGATGACGAGGGTGAGGAAACACAGCTAATAATAACCAACGCAGTTTGATCCTGCATTTGTTGTTTTATTGTAGACAAATCATAGTGTCCAAATGAGAAGGCAAGTTTTCTTAACTCCCAAAAATGTGCCAAAGCGACCACCCTCTCTAGGGATTATTTTAATTGCCAATTGAACCATTGATTATTATTTCTCAAGTTGGTTTTATCATTGTTTACTTGGTAAAAAACAGTTCTTTCCATAATTTTAAATAATGAAAGCATGGTTTGTGTTGTCAAAATGTACCCAGCAAATGTTTGGTATTTGTACTTGATAAGTAATTAAATCAGTGAATTCAAATCCATTTTTAACGGGTGAATATACTTCAATCAGCTAAGCAACTACCTGATGAGAACAGACCTTAGCTGTAACACTGCAGGGCCTTAATTAATAACCTAATTGACTCTTCTTCATTTCAGATGATGACGAAGATGTTTCAGCTCCAATGGAGGGAGACGATGACGAAGATGGGGAAGAGAAGGAGGAGATGAAAGAGAAGGAGATAACTGAGGAGAAGAAAGAGGAGAAGGAGGAGGAGACTCCCATGGTGCAGCAGGCGGAGGAGGATGACGTGGATCCTCTGGACGCCTACATGGAGGAGGTGAAACAGGAGGTGAAGAAGTTCAACATGGGAGCCATGAAAGGAAATGATAAGGTGGGTGCAAGGGAAAAAACACTGCATTACTTTAATCTGGAGACAAGTCCTCTGATGTGTAATGTTGCCAGGGTTATGAAAAATCAAGTTGTCGTGAAAGGACCATTTCTACTAGTGGCTAATCGCTTTAAATAATCTAAGGCTGTGTCTCAAACCGCACACTTCTGTCAGTATACTGCTAATGTGCACTGTACACTTACTGCTGTAGTGCCCACTTTGGATGGTTAGTGTTGTCCCAAACGGAACACTTATGTTAAAACACTTACCGGAAATGGCGAGCGGTTGGCTCGCCCCGCCGCCTCTGAAAATCTCTTAAACTGACCTTTGTTGATCTGAAATGAAGACAGATTCAGCAACTGCACAGCCTATTTCTCGCTTAAAATGTTTTCAGAAACGCATTTCGGTGAACTATTTTTGTAAAATTCGAGATCGTATTCTGAACGAGCCGCCATTATGCTCGGTTGTGAAATCCGGGAGAAGCCATACCCATGTGACGCGTTCGTCCAATCACCTGCCGGTCGACGTCCCTGGTCCCTCCCTTTTCCGCTGCGTAGTCAAGATGGCGCCCATTTAGTGCGCGTAGTGTCCATCGTTCATCCAACTTTTTGACCGTTTTTAGGGTGTCATCCGGGTACTTTCAGTGCACTGACTTTTTGCGTTATCTACACTATATACTTAAAACTAAGTTTGAAGTGTGCAAGTAGGCGGTTTGAGACACAGCCTAAGACTATAGTTGACTCCTGCAGCAAGATTGACGACCACTTCCTGTCAGTTGTCAACATCAGCTTGTCTACTCGTGTTGGACTAGATGTCGTCTTTGTGGAGGGTTTCTTCCTCTGTTTTGCCAGATGACCTGCATGTTTTCTCCCCCTCTTCAACAGAAAGGAGCAATGACATTAACCAAAGTGGTGACCGTTGTTAAAACCAAGAAAGGACCCAACACTCACAAAAAGAAGGGCGAGCTGATGGAGAATGACCAGGATGCTATGGAAGTGAGTTGTTTGTATATTTTTAACCCTCATCAATGTTTTGTTTGTGAAGGAGGTCACATGTTAACCCTTGTGTTGTCCTCGGGTAAAATTTGACCCTTAAGTATGGGTTTCTTTCAACCAAAATGTCCCAAAATAATAAATGAATGCATGGATGATCTTTGGTAAATTTAATGATTACTTTCATTGAATTTGGGGTGTTTATTCAGTTTCATAGCATTTGAAGAAAAGAAAAAAGTTGAAGTGGTTTCAAAACAGAATCCTGACTAAACATCCTCTGATCTTAACTATCAGGCAAATTAAAGATTCTGCTTTTTTTTAAACAAAAAAATTAGGTATTGTCATCTAAATTGGGTGGAATGAATGGGGGGGGGATTGAAAAAAAGTGACAAACGTTTTTAAAAGTGTCAAAAGCATAGAGAAAAACGCCAAAACCGCTGGAAATTTTGACCCGGAAGGACAACAAGTTCATGGTCGACGGGAAGACAACACAAGGGTTAATATGCATTTCATTAATGCTGATGGCTTTTCTTTCATCATCTAAAAGTGCTCCTTTTTCCCCAAGCAACACCACTCTTCTCTCAGATTAAAATGATGTACCCATCAAAAATATTTCAATTTTCCCGGGGAATTAATTTAGACTCATCCGGCAAAAAGCTGGAACACACTGCTAACTATCTAAAATGTAACCGACGTGTTTGACAGTACTCCTCAGAGGAGGAGGAGGTGGATCTGCAGACGGCTCTGACTGGCTTCCAGACCAAACAAAGGAAGGTCCTAGAGCCCGTTGACCACGGAAAGATCCAATACGAGCCGTACCGCAAAAACTTCTATGTGGAGGTCCCTGAGCTCGCCAGGATGAGTCCAGAAGGTCAGTTAACCGAACACAGGAGATGGAGATGTCCGTTACGATTTGCTCTTATCCCACAACTGAGATTTTTAATTCGGAAACTGCCTTGTATTCCCTACCACTGTACGCTAATGATTTGAATTGACAGGCTGCCCTTTTGATTTCTGTGTTGTGGCTGATATTGGTTTCTTATGTGGGCTGGGTATGAAACCTCAATACCTTTTCGGAGTTCTGCACAAAATGTGTATGTAGCGTTGAGTATTCAGGGGATTTGTGTCTTTGTAAACCTTCACTACCCATCTAACATCTTTCCGTTTGGCTGGTTCTTAACCAATACAGAAGTGAACGTGTACAGGCTGGAACTGGAAGGCATTGCCGTTAAAGGGAAGGGCTGTCCCAAACCCATCAAGACCTGGGTGCAGTGCGGTGTGTCTATGAAGATCCTCGGTGCTATGAGAAAGTGAGTCTGACTGATGGTGACTGTGGGTGTGATGGAAGAGGCAACTTTTAGAGGGCAATATAGTAATTTAGCAATCGTTTTGCTGATGGAACATGAAAAAAAGAAGATGATCAGTTTCTACAAAGATAGCTAGGAAGTCAGCTTGTGTGTAAATGGCTCGAACGGTGATTTAGGCTCATATGCAGAGTGCAGCTCCCATGTTTTAAATGTGAAAGTAATTCATATTCAGCTGGACATGAAGTTGCAGGTAATGTAGCCATATTAAAACACTATTAAAGAAGTGTTTGTGTGTGTGTGTGTGTGTGTGTGTCATAACAGAAATAACCTTCTAAAAAGTATAACCCCATGTGTCCATTTAGTCTGCCCTTTTTGAAATGAATATAAAAGTTTATAGCATTTTTTTTATTTTATTTTTTCCACTTCCACATTGTACCAAACACTTGATTCTTTCTGACCAGAAACCACCGCTTAATATTCGTGTTAATATCTTTCTCACAAATGTACCCAGGCACGGCTACGAGAAGCCCACCCCTATCCAGGCCCAGGCCATCCCTGCCATCATGTCAGGCCGAGACCTGATTGGCATCGCCAAGACCGGCAGCGGGAAAACCATAGCCTTCCTGATGCCCATGTTCCGACACATCATGGACCAGAGGCCCCTGGAGGAGTCTGAGGGCCCAATCTGTAAGGAATAGATCATTTTATACTTCCTTTAGGCATCACTCTTCTGTAACATTTACCAACATGATTTTCATTTCTTCTGACTATATTCAAATGGAAACGATGAATAACTGAAGAAAGTAAGAACTGGGATTGTGGGAAGTGGAGTGGTGATGTCCTATTCCTGTGCTTTTCAAAGACTTGGTTCAAATGTAGGTCAAAGGAAGACTAAAATGGGACCTTTTTCCACTTTGGGATAATAACCCAGTGGCTGTTACGCTTCCACAGCATTTCAAATCTTCTTTATGAGCCATCCTAAAAGTCATTCCAGTACATTTTACCTCAATTTATGTTCTTTGCATCAAATCAAATATAGATAGACACATATTCTCTCTTCTCATCCTGTTTTTCCTTTGCTCTCCCTCAGCTATAATCATGACCCCAACCAGAGAATTGGCTCTGCAGATCACAAAGGAATGTAAGAAGTTCTCTAAACAGCTGGGACTCAGGGTGGTGTGTGTTTATGGAGGCACTGGCATCAGCGAACAGGTAAACACACACACACACACGCACACACTATTGTTGCCCGTTAATTGTATTTACCCAAGGGCTTTTAATTGGCTTACAATTATTTGATTTTTCAATAAAAGTCCATCTAACACAGCAGCAAAGTAGAAGTCAATACTGCAAAATGATACACAATGACATTGTAATGGTGCAGGACAGTCCTTAACAATGATCCAACCAGAAGGCCTTAGTAGAACATTATACATGTAATGTGATTCTCACACACAACAGGACTTCATGTCCAGCTTTATCTCGTCCTGCCCATTTATAGTTTCATTAACTGTATTAAAGAGCAACTTGTCTTGGCAGAAGAATGAAACTCAGGAAAGGTTATTTTATTGCTTCTGTCTCATCCTTCACTGATGATAGTTCTTAAAATCTCTCTGAAAAGATCAATACCACTCTCATGTCTGTAGAGTAAATATAAAGCCACCGCCAGCAGCTAATGATTAACTAATAATTTAGTTTCAGCTCTAGCTTGGGAACAATGAATATCATTATATGAAATACTGTAACACAGTCTGTAAGATAAGTAAGCACTGCTTGGTCAACTGTTATATTTGAACATGTGATCATTACTTTCGGTTGTTGTTGTTGGCTTCCAGATTGCTGAGCTGAAGAGAGGAGCTGAGATCATCGTGTGCACACCTGGAAGAATGATTGACATGTTGGGGGCCAACAGCGGTGAGTTCATACACTTTGACCCTCTCACTTCTTTACTCTTATAGGATGTCCTTGCAAATAAGCATTTTGATGCCTTGTGAGCTTTTTTGTTAATTACCTTGCATGGAATAGATGTTACAACATGATAAAGTACATCATTAATGAAGTCAGTACCACTTACTAAACTGTTGACATTATTTGACCACCCTTGCGATCGGTCATATCTGCAAGACAGTGGTGTGTTTCCTGAAGATCAGGGCAATTACAGGTAGGTGGACCTGGTGCTGCCTCCGTGGTTCTTCAAAGTCCAGGCCAGAGACTATCAAAATGTTTGATAAGTGGGTTGTAACGTGGGTGTATCAGGATGTGTAATTATGTTATATTACATAAGAGTAGCCAGAATGCTCAAACAGGGTTCTACAGTGTTGTTGTTTGAGCACATATACTCTCATAAATACATTCAAAAGGCACACAAGCATTTGATCTTCAAAGCACAGAGAGAGATTTTCGTGTTATTTTCACAGATCAAACATCGGATCACTTAATTAATATTAATTTGGAGCTCATGTGGCTTCTGGGAATATATATCACTGTAGAGTCCTGTACAGTACTGAGCATTTACATACAAATGTGAAGAAATACTGGAAATGTAAAGCAGTAATTGTAGTATTTACCGACACTTTTATTGTGCATTGTGTAAATCTTTTCTGAGCAGTTATTATCCTAGAAGGGTTTTTTTGTTTCCACACATGCGAGGTAATCTGTAATATGTTTCCCTTGTAGGTGAAAAGGCGCTTGGTCAGATAATGCTTGATGGGGCTCCATATCTTGTATTGTATCTTGAGGCTGTTTTCTGACATTTACAGGTCCCTCGTGCCCCTGAGATGGTACGCAAAAGAGCGAGAGAGAGACAAAAAATAAATAAACATTTAAAAATGTAAACAAAATTAAAATCCTGGCCACTTAAAACTAGTCCACAAAAAATGTGCTGAAGTTAGGATGCCTTTTTTGTTGTTGTTGTTGTCAAGTAATGTCCAGTAGTCTTACACTGAAAAAGGTTTTCTGTGTTAATGTTGTAGATTTATTATTATTTTTTTTTTTTTAAAGAAGGCAGAATGTGTATTAGGATTGGCTTTTCAGGAAGTTAACTGTTTTCCTCATGCTCCTGTACTTTGGTGTGTAGGTCGTGTCACAAACCTGCGCAGAGTAACATATGTGGTGTTGGATGAAGCAGACAGGATGTTTGACATGGGCTTTGAGCCACAGGTGGGTGTCCCTGGTTTTACTAAATGATATGCTAGATGCATTCAAAGTTTCTCATACTTTTTCTAATGCCGAAATTGTTAACTTTGCATGTTTGGCAGCCCCAGAAACAGTTGTTTGTCGCCGTGAAGAACAATGTAAAGAGTTTTCTCACACAGTTAGTAGCAACTGGGTGTATAATTACATAAACCCTCAAAACCAGCATAAATGAAAAAATTCAAGTATGGAAAAGAAATAATTAAAGATAATGAGAACTGTGTTGCAACAGTGCCATTTAACTGTTCCCTTTGGTTGGAACAGCCGAAAAAAACCATAACCTCAAATTAAATGAGTAGACAAAATTCACTAACCTCCGGGTGTCGTCTGGTTCCTCTAACAGGTGATGCGTATTGTGGACAACGTGCGTCCAGACCGCCAGACGGTCATGTTTTCGGCTACCTTCCCCAGAGCCATGGAGGCCTTGGCTCGTAGGATCCTGGCCAAGCCCATCGAGGTCCAGGTGGGAGGCCGCAGCGTCGTCTGCTCTGATGTGGAACAACACGTGGTAAATCGGCTACGTTTCATCTCAATTTCATTGAAAAAGATGTATTTAAAGGCCACATTTGGTTTCTTTGTCCAGTACCTAGACAGACTCCAGTATTTTACTTTTTAACCCAGTTCTAATCGGACTCCTCATCTCTTACTGTCTCCCTCTTTCATTTTGCATTTGTGTCTGTAGCTAGTGATTGAGGAGGACAAGAAGTTCCTGAAGTTGCTAGAGATTCTGGGTCACTACCAGGAGAAGGGCTCGGTCATCATCTTTGTGGACAAACAGGAGCATGCAGACACACTGCTAAAAGACCTGATGAAAGCCTCGTACCCCTGCATGTCACTGCATGGCGGTAAGGAGTTACATTTGGGATGTGCCGATTACAACTCGGTGATACTGGGATATCTTTACAATTTGAATGAGCAGTTTCCTTCAGTAATCCAGAATTCCAGATTTGTGACAGTGAACTCTACAGTGACAAGTGTCATTATGTCATGTGTTAACAAATATATTGAACTCAATGTAAGGCATTAGGAATAACCTTGTTAAGACAGCTAAATGTCTGCTGCAGCAACAGCTGATGAGATTCTTGAGCTTTCTGAGTAGGACTGTTATGTTTATTTTGGGTGGGGGAGGGTATGGGGCAGGGCTCCACACTAACTTTTTGCCTTGGTTGCACTGGTGCGCCTAACTTTTTTTATTTAGGTGCACCAGCACAAAATTTAGGTGCACCCAAATTTTTCCTTGCATCGCCGTAAGGCTGAATGGCGATACACGATATATAGCTCTGTATTTTTTTACAAAGTGGGCTAAATGTTCAGTTTTAAGTCAAAGCCACTTTTCACAAGCTCTTTTATTAAAACAGATTGTGATTAAAATAAAAATCAAAGACCGGGTTTCCTTTACCAGTTTGAAAATATACAGCTGCAACACATGTAAATGAAAGTTATCTAAAATAAATAGCCTAGGATATATATAAAAAATATATATATCTGAGAAAGCTCCTTCATAAGCTTTCAACAACAATAACAGACTGATTAAAAGAGAGAGGACGCCCGGATAGCTCAGTTGGTAAATATAGAGGTTTGACTCTGACCTGCGGCCCTTTCCTACATGTCACCCCCCCCTCTCTCTCCCCTTTCATGTCTTCAGCTTTCCTATCAAAATAAAGGCCGAAATCTTTAGAGAAAAAAAAAAAAAAAAAGAGCGACCGAGGGAGTGCGATGGGCTGAAGCATATGCTAGGCTACTCAGAGAGTGACGGCTGACTCATTAGCAGCGTTACACCCGTCTTGTGTCGGCTATGAAATGTCTGTATCGTCACTGCGCTGCATTTTTATGAACTCTGATCCAGCAGGCTCCGTCTCACACGCTATTACTCAATGAACTGAAGTTAGTTGCATTTAATAACTTCTAATGTGTGTTTCGCCGTGGCGGCAGCAGTAACAGAGAGTTACCAGCGGAAACACTGGTACCAATACAGGTTTCCCTCTCATACTTAACAATATAAAGCTGTGTTAATAACAATTAAAACTGTAGACAAATGTCGGGAGTTTGGACCGGCGGCGCTGTGTCTCTCCATGTTGCCGTGTGTGAGTGAATGGGGGCGGGGCCTCGCGGAGGAGAGATCCTCCGCGAGGGTCGCATTTGCGACCAAATTGGTCGCACTCTCGAGCCCTGGTATGGGGGTATCTCCCACCCACACTGACCAAATGACATGTAACCTGGGATTTTGGAGAGCATTTTTCTGATTTCCTACTCTAATCAGAATATAAGATAAACTACAATCAAATAGGACATTTTGCACCTTTTTTATATTGTGATAATAAAAGAATACTTTATAGATTTACTATACGCTATAGATTTTAATGTATTGTCCAATGCCAGCCAAATAGGCTCAGTTTGTCCTTTTTTATTAGGTCCCAAGTGTGAATGTTTCAAGTAAAAACTCTTCTTACAGCTGCATAGGGAATAAGTACATTCACTATTAAAAGCTCTGATTCCCGCCTTACCATAACTCATTACTAGTATTTTGTCTTTCATATATTCCTTTCCTGCCGTCTTCCTAGGAATTGACCAGTACGACAGAGACAGCATCATCAACGACTTTAAGAATGGAGCATGTCGTCTGATGGTGGCCACCTCTGTGGCAGCCAGAGGCCTGGACGTCAAGCAGCTGATCCTGGTGGTCAACTACAACTGTCCCAACCACTACGAGGACTACGTCCACAGGGCCGGGCGCACAGGCAGAGCAGGCAACAAGGTGATTTACTTCAAACAGAATTTGCATAGTGTGGAGTGTGATTTTGGCGCTTATTTTAAATGTATAAAATGGACTTGTTCTGGAAATGGCTTGAATATCCTATGGACGTTTATATCTTTACCTCTTTTACCTCATTCTAGGGCTTTGCCTACACCTTCATCACAGAGGATCAGGTTCGCTATGCTGGGGATATCATCAAAGCTTTGGAGCTCTCCGGCTCTCCTGTCCCGTCTGAACTAGAGCGGCTTTGGGCCTCCTTCAAAGACCAACAGAAAGCGGTAAGCTGAGGGAAAGGGAGGAGTGTCTGGTGTCTCAATTAGCAAGTAGACCCAATTAGGTTATCTAGAAACTCATGGGGGGAAAAAAGAGAGAAATTCTTGACCTGCTTTATAAATGGTCTGTGTGAGAAAAAAATATTCTCCTTTTCCTCTTTCACTTTTTTTCCTTCATCCCTGCAGGAGGGTAAGACCATCAAGAGCAGCAGCGGCTTCTCTGGAAAAGGCTTTAAGTTTGATGAAACGGAACACGCGTTGGCGAATGAGAGAAAGAAGTTGCAGAAAGCTGCTCTTGGACTGCAGGACTCGGATGATGAGGACGGAGCCCTGGATGTGAGTAATGTTTGAATTTACATTAGATGAATTTAAATGTTCATTAAATTGGGAACATACTCATGGAACAAAATAATAATATTAATAAAGTAACAATTAAAAAATCTTACTAAATAATAATTCCACCGTTCCAACCCATCTCAATCGTCTCCCTTACTTTTTCCTCTCCTCAGATTGAGGAGCAAATTGAGAGCATGTTCAACTCCAAGAAGAGGGTGAAGGATCTGTCTGCTCCCGGCTCGGCCACCGGTGCTGCAGGATCAGGTGCCGCCACATCAGCTACCACAGGAGGGCTGCCAGGCCTCGGGCCTCCATCTGCTGGAAACATCCAGAAACTGGAGATGGCCAAGAGGCTGGCGCTCAAGATCAACGCTCAGAAGAACCTGGGCGCCGAGGCTCAGGTAGGTCAAACAAAGAGGACACATGTTAGTGCTGGTGTGTCTGTTTTCAATGCCAGAGGAAAGACGGAGAGGAATCTCTAAATATACAAACATCTGTAACGCATCACATCAAACACTTCAAATGCAGTTTTTTTTGTCAGTCAACCAGTTGACCTTAAGTCAATTTAACACTAGTATTTAAACTTGTGCTGTGCAAAACATGTTCACTCCTAGACGTGAGCCAAAATACGTAAATCAAATCATTCATTGTCACCATAATTTGTACATATCGCAGTAACTACTAAGATGCAAGTCGTTAGTAACACAACATACTGTACTTTCAATATAAAAAAACATTTAAGTTTTTAAAGTTCAGTTTTAAGAAAATGTAAACTGTATTTTGAACATAAAATGTGTGTATGTGTATATATATATATATATATATATATATATATATATATATATATATATATATATATATATATATATATATATATATATATATATATATATATATATATATATATATATATATATATAGTTACGTTGATTATTGTTTTGGTTGTTGAGTATTATCTGTGGTCACTGCCCTTTTAGATTACATTATTTAATGTGAATTAAAAGAGACCTTAAGTTGGGGCGACCTCTAGCTCACCCAGTAAGAGCGTGCCCTCCATGTAGGCTGAGTCCTTTGCAGCGGCCTGGGTTCGAGTCCGACCTGCGGCCCTTTGCTGCTTGTCATCCCCCATCTCTCCCACCTTTCCTGTTTATCCACTGTCACTATCTAATAAAGGGGGAAAATGCCCCAAAAAATAATCTTAAAAAAAGAAGAAGAGAGACCTTAAGTTCATATTTATTTTGTTTAAACTTAAAATATGCAAAAGCTCTCCAACAAAGTCCTCTTTTCTTTGGTCATTTTCTGCCATTCATTTTTGTTTCTCTATTCTCTGGTCAGTTTGTGTCAAGATTTATTTTTTGCCACATGGTGCAAATAAAGTCAAACTGGTTTTCTCCTCATGCACAGGACGTGATGCAGCAGGCCACCAACGCCATCCTGCGGGGCGGTACCATCATGACACCCTCTGTCTCAGCCAAGACCATCGCGGAGCAGCTGGCGGAGAAGATCAACGCCAAGCTGAACTACACCCCCGTGGAGAAGCTGGAGGAGGAGCAGCGGGCGGCTGAACAGGCCGAGACCATCAAGAGATACGAAGAGGAGCTGGAGATCAACGACTTCCCTCAGGTCAGTGGCACACAGAAACATTCAGCAGATTCCTATTTTATTTTTGATCTTTTGCGTTTATCTGCTTCATCGGGACTGTATGGGCGTGGTTTGATCACATTTGGACTGACAAAGGTGTCACCACAAGTAAACAACCTCACAGCTGTCCTCAGATTTTGATTCAAATGTTTCTAAATCATGATCGGTGCTCAGAAGTATGTGACATCACCATTTTCAACCCGGCTCATTTCAAACCAGACAGAAAAACAAAGTCATGAGAAATAATCAAACCTGTTTTTTGGCAAAAAAAATCATGTGTTCGTGTAGGACCCCTGCTTAACAAAACAACCAATTAAGAGATTTTGAGTTCTGGGCCTTCATATGTTTTGGTAGCAGTTATTTAAGAAACTGTGCTGTGTGTTTTTACTTGCTAGTGAATTAAGCATCTAACAGAAAAAAAATGTACATGCTTTTTTTAATTCCGAGAAATTTGTATCATCCTTCTGCTTTCTACGTTGATGGAAACTGGTGCAAAGAAAGAAAGAAAGAGAATCTAGCAAAGTGTCTTATGAAATGTTCTTCATTGTGTTCTTCCCCAGACGGCCCGGTGGAAGGTGACATCTAAAGAAGCTCTGCAGAGGATCGGTGAATACTCTGAAGCCGCCATCACCATCAGAGGAACCTATTTCCCTCCAGGCAAAGAGCCCAAGGAGGGAGAACGCAAGATCTACCTGGCTATTGAAAGTATGTGTCAGGGAAATTATTTTCCAGTGTTAATTCTTTTAACAACTTTTACACGTTGTAAATTAAATTCTTTTAATTACCTATGGTCTATGAATTCATTCCCATTTCCTTGTGTTTGATAGCATTTTCATATACCCTATATTAATAATGCGTTTGTTTCCTAGGTGCAAATGAACTGGCTGTGCAGAAAGCCAAAACGGAGATTACGCGGTTAATCAAGGAGGAGCTCATCAGATTAGTAAGTATCTCCTGCCTCTTGAAATCAATAACCAGTACTGGCTCTCATGCTGATACCAGATTTTGTCTGACACTAGATTTTGAGAGCTGGAAACAAAAAAACACAACAGGTTGTTATTTTGCAAAATATCTAGGCAAGATGTTGATTATTGTATTTTTTATTTTATTTTTTCTTCGTTACAGCAAAATTCCTACCAGCCGACAAGCAAAGGCCGGTACAAAGTGTTGTAGAGGGGGAACAAAGGCCTGCCGGGGGAGTTTCCATCTCTCAACAGTGCCGTGTCATCTCTACAGTTTCATCAAAGTGGTCGAAGAATATTTTAGTCTATATATGTGATAATGTTCCCGTCATTTACCTAAGTTTAGTTTTTTTATTTGTCCTCTTCCCCCCCCAAGTCTCCTCTGTGCTTTACTTGAGTTTCCTGTGATTTTTTTTTTTTTTATCTACAGACCATAGATACCAAAATGTCTAATGCAGTTTTGACCTCCAGTGTCATTGAACCATCACAATCTGCATTATGACTTTTAAATATAAGACATTTTCTTTTAATGTTATTTTTTTGGGGGGTCAGATTTCACTCTGTTGTATGTACAAGCAACATCCCAACCATAGACTTTATGAAGAAATAGTCAAATGAAAGATGTTTTTACTTTAACTCACAATAAAAAGTGTTGCTAAAGACAAACATTGGTCCAGCTGTTTGCATTAAAAAAATCTGATAGATACTGTGGAATGCCATTTAAGTCAGAATTGAATAAATAATTAAATACATGAATAAATAAATATGCTTATGAAATGAATGAAAAAAAATCCTAAAATATAAATAAATGAGGCAATAAATTTAAATATATAAATGAGGCAATAAAGTTCAATAAATTATAAAAAAAAGGGCTATTTCAGGGAACTTTAATTTCCTCATGTCCATGCCCAATTCATTTAAATATAACAGATGGAAATAAAGTGCTGGGAAATAAATGGCATTTATTTAATATTGACCTAAATTGCATTCCATATTCTCCTGCGTACTGCTTTAATTATTCACTAGCTTCTCTTTTGTATATTATTCATGTAGTGGAGTGCTATTTGTAAGCATTTAAACTGGAATATGGCTCAATTTCAGGACAGTAAGATTAAAAAATAAGGCAGCTTTTTTGCAGCTTTATTGGATGTAAACTGTGTTTTGTATTTGAAAGTGAAAACAGCGTTTAGACATGAAAGGGGTTCAGGAGGGGAAGGAGAAAGACCTTCCCATCCCCTGTTTGGTGCTTTGCGCATGCTCAGACTGCACTCCCGTCTTATTAATTTTTAATGGAAAATGGCTGCGTTTCTTATCCAAACCTCTGGAGCTGGGCAATAAAACCCCGTCAAAGCGGAAGCATCTCGCATGTCGTTAACGTTCACACCGAAACAATCCGATGTGGTGATTATTCGTTAGCTAGCCGACGTCCTGTGGTGCGAAAATATTTGGGGAAAATGGATCGACTCATGCTTTGAGGGATGAAAGATCATTTTTTTCCTTAACCCTTTCTGCACCGAGATCTGCGAACAATCGAGGTACAGTAACCTTAGTGCTAATGTTGGTGGCAGGGAGGTGTATTTAGATTCATTCTATGGCCTAGATGTAAGCAGTCAAATCGGATATCTTCGCACATTTCCGCTTTTTCGTTACAATTGTAAACCCCTTTATTGAAAACCGTTACTCGGGCCAAAACGAGGCTAAATTCAGCCGTTGGTGTTGTAACGTTACACCGAGACGATGAGGTTTTGTCGTCAAAGATGCAGAATCCATGTGCATATTTTTGTGAATGAACATTACTACAAACAGTGTACTATTTGTGATAGTATAGTCCACATCTCTGCAGGAGACAGGAAATCCCATCAGCAGCAGTCTGTCCTTTTGCCTTCTTCAAGTATTTATAGCCTCATAATTAGTTATGAAGATGCTATTCCTGAAATTAAAGAGCAGTTATGGGTGTAAACAGTCAAAAATATGAACATTGTAATTACAAGGTTGTTGTGTGGGCTATATGATAGTAGTAATGAAAGAGAAAGTATTCCTTTCACTGCAGCTTCCACAAGGAGGTCAGGGTCACCCGCTGACCACCAGCTGGTAGGCATTCAGCATCTTACTCAAAGACACTTCGGCATCACTTTAGTAAGGTGTATGTAGCTTGTTTTCAAGATGTTTAACCCAGGCCCTTTTTTATCTCCATAATCATTACCCCAACCTACATCACACTTGTACATGTACACTCATAATTGGGGCGGCTTTATTCAAAAACTGAACAATTTTCTTGGCCTAATTAAAACTAGGCCATTTAAACTCTTTGACCTCTGAACTCATTTTATTTATTTTAGCTTGTGAGGGGTCCGAATGGAAAAAAACAACAACAAAACATCAGAATATATGCTTCATGAGAAGTGTTTTCAAACCGTATATATTTAGGTATATATTTAGGTTTTACAAGAGAAAAGACTTCAATGATGAAGACCGGGTTGTTTTGGCAAATGCGTGTAGGCTAACGGCTTTCTTTAGACTAGGTGTTAGCTTTAAACCTAAAAAAAAAAGGGATGGAAGGCTGTAAAGCCCTATATGTGTCCATATGTCGATATGCTCCTTTCTTTATGCAGGTCAAAACATTGACACCAATCTTTATTGTGTAGATGTTCATACAACAGCACTCACTCAACACAGAAATATTAGTACTTTTATCTGTGAGTGTGATAATAATAACTTATTTCCGTCCCCCCAGCAGAGGATGATGCGCCAGGTGACAAGCAGTGACTTCTGCATGACTAGCAGGCCGTCGTGCCTAGCAGAGGACGGCCACCACCCCGCCTCCCACTTTGACCTGTGCACCCAGGCCAACAAGTTCTACCCTCCTCCCCCTCCGTCGGCCGTCCAGATGACGCTGGCTCCTATGACCTTACCCGCCCAGAGCCACAAGCCCATGGTGTGCCAGAGACAGGAAGTGCTCGGGAGCACGCCTGGAAAAATACCCAGCATCAAAAGCGCCGATCAAGCGACGGACGACGGCAAGAAGAAGAACAAGGCCGCCGGGAAGACGGGCAGACGCGGGAGGCCTTTGGGAACCACCAAGCTAGCCGGATACAGAACCAGCACAGGGCGACCCCTCGGCACCACCAGAGCGGCGGGGTTCAAGACGAGCCCGGGAAGGCCGCTGGGTACAACCAGAGCGGCGGGGTACAAGGTCAGCCCCGGACGGCCTCCTGGCAGCATCAAGGGCCTGTCTCGCCTCAACAAACTGGCTTATGGTAGCACCTGCAGCGGAGCGGCTTTCCCCTATCCGCTGCCACACAAGGACGTCCTCTGTGAACCTTCCTGCAAAGAGAAGACAGCTAATGAGTAAAAGGCTCTACTCTGTTTCCACTCACCCTCCATCAGTTGAATAAGAGACGCATGTGTACAGGTTTCCTGCCAGATATGGGGGTGATTGTAATCTTCCCCAGTCTGCTGTGAGGCTGAGAGGAGGAGATTTTCTATTATTCGTGTTGGTGTCATCTGTGTGCCTGCCACCTGATATAATACTGTTAGTCTTTCAGTGCCACTGCTGGAGATCTATAGTGTGCGGAAGGTTTCACTACACCTTGCTGTATCTGTTTTCTTGGGGGGAAAAAAAACAATAATATCAGATGTTCATTGAGCAGGGGGCTTTTATCTTTCTAACAACTGTAGTGGTAGGTTCATTTTTGGTGTGTTTTATTACTGTAAACAAAGGAGACCATCCTGAGAAGATTAATAACCACAATCGTGTGAAGTGTGTTGGGCTGCTTTACAGCACAAAACAAGGACACGTTTAACTTTGTATGTTCATCACACTACAGTTTGAATTACATAATAGCCAATGTTGTTGGATATTCCCTCTTGTTCTTGCTCTCTAAACACACAGAGAGAGAGAGAGAGAGAGAGACAACATTGGCCACAGGAAGGTTTGTTGGAAACATGGACTTTATTTTAAAAAGCTAAATGTTATATGTAGCACCTTCTTTGTGTCACATTTGGAACATGAGAGGCATCTCCCATCAGAGGAACAGTTGGAGGCCAAGTGCCTTGCTCAGTGGCACTTTAAAGACAGATGAACAGCTAATCTTCCAGGCTAACAGCACCCCAAAACTGAAATCCAATGAATCGAACTTCTTCCACTCGGCTCCAGAATAACACTAAAAAAACATTATTCTTGCTAATGATGTCTTACCGTTCACTCTCTTAATGTCACCTCGAGAAATGTCTATGTATAGTTTGCATGCAAGTGTCATCAAAGCAACTGAGTCAACCTACAGATTGTTATCCAAGTCCGAACTAATGTTTTTTTGTTTTTTTTAACGAAAGGTATAAACTATAAAGATGACCGCAACTTAGTTTACCCGCCGCTTTTCCTATAACCTGCTTATTATTGACCAATGTGGACCACCGATTGATCGCCACAGAAAAGTTGTCTGCGGGTAAACGTTTGGATGAACGTGTGTTTTTCTGTCCGCATTGTTACTGGGTCGCTCGTCATCACTGTAAAATTTGAGGTAGTTCATCTTGCCCACTACAGACAGTTCAAAACCCCCTACTCACTGACAATGTCACTGCAGGAACTGGATTTTTGTTACCTTTCTCCTGGTAGAAATGGTTTCTCTACTCTGATTTGTGTCAGCTTGCCTTGGCCAGGGTACCATTTAAAAGGTTTCACTACCAATACAGAAGTTCTGCTACAGATAACAAAAATATACATTTTATTACTCACTTAGTCTTTACAAAATACCCCAAATTTCTTGAAATCATTAATGTTTAATTTTGTCTCAACACAAAGCAGCTGAAGAAGAGCTTTCCTTAAATTAGATACACTCAATATCTGATCAAAGATTAAGCAAACAAAAATCTAAACAAGCATTCAATTCCAACTTTTTAACCTGACAGTTTTAGATTCTCATCGCTACAGACACAGATATGTGGAGAAAGAGAGTACATTGCTTTAAAAGGGACACCTTGTATGTTTTGTCACATGGTAGGGAAGGCTGCCACCCAAAGAATTACTCTGTATCTTTTGTGTTATCCATCAAAACCACTACTTGCGTTATTTGAATACAAATGTAGCGAACATGCAACATTCAAGTACAAGTAAAGATATATAACAAGAAAAATGGACAGATGGATATCCAAAATATCATCTTATCTATAAATGAATGTGTTGCAAAAGCCGCTGACTAGGATTGATATGGCAGTTAACATTGTAGTTATAATATTTACACAAATCTTTAAAACTATCTTATTTATATTCTTGCTCAAAGAGAAAAAATAATACACGTTTTAATTAGCATTTTAACAACTAATAGCCACATGCCGGTAGTTGACCTTATGGAGCACTTAGAAACCACTATCACAGGCGTGATACGGACTACAAACCATCTCAATCATGGTCTCATTTGTTTACAAGGATCACACTAAGTATGTATTGATGTTTTCATTTCTACATGGTAAATCAATCTTTCAAGTTTTGATTTTAACATTGACAAGGTCAAGTCATGTCTGTCTTTTTTATGTTGCTATTTATGATGTTGTTTTAGGTACATAACCGCAGCCCTGCGGATCACTTGAGTGAGACTTTTGGGGAAGCTGGTGTTTTTGTGAAATGCTAATGTAAAAAATAATTAAGCGCAAACGGACAGAATCAAACGTTGCAGTGGTTTTATTGGTTTCATATTTGTTATTTCACAACATGCTTAACGCACCGTAAACACAACAGATCACATATAGTCAAATATGATTTAGATCCAATGTGACTGATTGGCTATTTGACTACTTTTCACAGTAATACATTCAAGTTTTTATCATTTGAAATTTAAATCTTAAAACTTGGTGAACATTCACTTTTTGGTATTATTCATATACAGGCATTTCAAATCCTGAGAGTGAACCAACAGTGTAGCTCCACTGAGTTGCTCTCTCATTATAATCAATATAAAATAGTTACATTTGGTGCAATAATCTGTTGTATGTATGTATTGTACTGTGGAAACTTTGATACTACCACTTTTTATTATTGTTGTATTTTTATACTTGTGTACAAGGCCTTCTATCAGTTGTTTTGTTGATGTGTGTAGTGTTAACAGAGGTTACTGAAATGTCACATTCAAACATCCTCCTCACCCTCCTTTACCAAAGAATAAGACGTTATCTAACTGTAGGCATTTATTTGATTTAAAGATAATATTCCAACATCTCACAAAATAACCTTAGCATGAAATTTCTTGTGTAAAATGTAAATGAAAAAAACAATTGGCGACCACTATCCCACTAAAGGTATGATTGTTTGAAAAAACTTCAAATTGTTGCATCTGAATCGATTCAAATGGCAGTTTCTTGAATGCATTGTAAATCGCTATACATTGAAGATGTCAACTTAGTTATTTGCATCTTATATCATCTGTTATTCAACTTTGAAAGGAGTTCTCTTTTTAGATTTAATTCTTATGTAGCCATGGCCCAAATTTCACTGATTTTCTTTTTTTGAGATTATGGTTGACATTATTTTTTGCTGTTTCACATTCTAAAGTTTGTCTTTCATTTACGGTGTTTGCGTTGGAATGTTTATTTTTTATTTTACTCATTTTGTGTTTCAGGCTCTGGATATGGTGAGGTGGAGTCTGAAGGGATAAACATGCTAGCCAGATGCACTGGATAGCCCCTTTTTCACAGTAAGACATTTTGACATGTCACAGTAGGGAAAGCAGTCACTGTCACACTGTCATGGCTTACTGAGACACTTAAATAGACCCTCAATGTCAACACCTTCTAATGTCTGCTGTGAAAGAGGCCTTTGGTAGTCCCGCTCCATCTTTTAGGTAGCCTTTGTTGAGGTAGCTTCGGCAACTTAATGGGAGTTTCTTACTAAAAATCTGAAACATGTTTTGAGTTTTTAGTCATTGAAACAAACATTTAAAATTATTATTTTGTCGACAGCTAGAGCTCCCATGATGCATTGACAGTGTGCTGGTGGAACAGAGGCTAGCATCTCTACCACTAATTTCTGTAAATCCATGCAATCTCTCAAAGGTCTTTTACCAGTGGTTCTTGGTCCATAGTCTTCTTTTGTTTAAGATTATTGTTTTGGCATGTTAGGCCTTTATTTGATAGGACAGCTTAGACATGAAAGGAGAGAGAGAGAGAGGGGGGGGGGAATTACAAAGGGCCGCAGGTGGGAAATGGTGTTTGGTAAAGGTAGCTAAAAACAGAATCATATTACAATTCTTATTAGTTGTCTGGACATGGAGTAAACCACGTCCTGTTGAGCGAGGCTGTGTTTTAAGGGCTGGAATACATTTAAAGTTACTACAAATGTGATTTTTGATAGAGGGGAGTGGGACTGCTACATGGCATCTGATGGGCATCTCACGGCTCCTTAAGCCTTGGAACGGTTACATTTAGGTATGAAGCAGAAATGGTTTGGACTACGATTATAGATTGCTCGGGCTAAGTAAGTGTTTGACATCGTTATGATTTGGGTGAGAATTTTTAGCAGGGCTTCCTTTTTCATAAGAATGCCTGAATATCACAACAATTTAGTCTCACATTATCTCAAATATTTGGCTTTCTGCGCTGTTGAAATGGTAAAAATCAAAGACATCACATGAGGACAGTGTACTAATCTATATTTTTCAGCATATTAGGTGTAACCTCAGAGCACCCTGAAGGTCCGTGTACATCACTATGTATCTTTGAGTTCTTATCTAAAATACTTTGTTAAATGTATGGACACGATGTAGGCACTTATATGTTATAAAAATACACTTTTTCTTTCCTGAATTTTGTTTACTTGATGGAAGGTATTGACATTTTGACATCTGACATTCCTCTAAGGAGGACATTGCAGAAAGGATAAAGTAAGAGATTAAGGGATGATTATGGAAGGTGGCTTCCCTAAAATACACTCAGTAAGATGGTTAATTTATTGACATTCCTGTAGTATTAGCTGTAACATTTTAAGTTTAAGCAGTGCAGAAATTGATAGTTTGATGTTTTCTTTGTTGTTTTTTTGTGTGTTTTTCTTCTCTTACAATCATCAGCATTAAATCACACATGGTCTGTTGTCTGTAGATGATGATTTCAAAAAATATTACCTCACATTTTGAGTGTTTTTGAGATGACGTGAAGCTCAGTTATTCCTAAAGTGTGATTGGCGACGCCTGTGAAGCTTTCTATAATTTCCATTTTATTCCTGCATGATTGTTGTGGAATGTTCAAAAGTTGTGTAATAAATCTGAAAGCAACACATTCTGCTGAAATATTTTCTTGAAATGTTTCCTTTTTCAAAAGAGCCAACATTTCAGAAATGGATCTTATTTGATTGTCTTCATTAATCTCCCCATTTGGTCTGTTACCAAAAAATCATAAAACACTCAATAAATTGAAAGGAATTCAATAGAAGTAGATAGTCTGAAAGGGGAAGCAAGATTATAAAGCACGTTGTCAGTGTGATTATTTTTAAGAATAGAAGTTTGCTTGTTAAAATGGTGACAAGTCAACTATTTGTTTATTTGTAGGGTTTTGAACATTGACTTTTCATAAATGTTTCCTAAATGTAATGTGATTTTACTACAGCAGCAAAGTATGCATTATAACAGCAGTATGTAGAGGACTAAAAAGTGAAATTATAGAAAACTATAGTTAAATTATGCAAATTACATTTATGAAGATATGGTAAAACTACAATAATGTCTTTTAAACCTTATATTACATTCATTTGGCAAATGATAATGAAAATGTTTGGTGACTATAACATGCGTAGCAAACAAAAATATTTTTTCATTTAGAGTAAAACAAATACAAAGTATGTTCATGAAAATATGTACAACTAAAATTACCTTTCTTAAACTTTACATTACATGTATTTGGCAGATGCTCAAAAATCAAATTAGACTTATAAACACACACAAGAAAATCCTCAGGCATTTTGCATAATGCAATATTTTACATGCAGCCTACAGTGTAAGAAAAATGTTTAGTAAATTTCATTGAATTGACACAAACAAAAAAACATAAAAACCAAGAAAAAACATCACAGTCCCATCCACTATGTTTGATCTCTGCTTTGCAGACACATCTCAACATCTACTGTACAGCGATGAATCACTTTTTAACCTTCTCTCTACAGTACTTGAGCTCACACAACTCAGCAGTGTCTCCAGCAGTATGTCTAAGCCAAAATCCAGCATAGAGAGGCTGAGTGAATATGGTCTGGACTCTGTGGAGGAGAGTCATGGTTTTAGAGATGCTGTAGTAAGACAGAGTACCTGCACTGTGATCCAGGTAAACTCCTATTCTGGAGGACAGACAGCCTGAGATGGGAGTAGAAATATTCTTATGTCTGAATTTATAACTAACACCGTCACATTCTAATGTCCACGATTTGTCATTACTTCCAAATCCACATCCATACACGGTCCCTTTTCTGCTAATATCCTTGTACGCAACTGCTATAGATACTTTCCCACTCCACTTCACCTCCCAGTAACAACGTCCAGTCAGACCCTCTCTACTCATGACCTGCCACCTTTCAATAAATCTGTCTGGGTGATGCAAATATAACTGTTCCTCTTCCATTAACGTTGCCTTTCTGTTCCTATTACTCAGTGACAAATGTGTGTTTGCTGTATCTGGATCTAGTGAGATTTGACAAGCATACTTCATATATTCAGCTCTGGTTCTGGGCTCTCCCTGACGCAGTTTAAAACCAATTTTAGTCACTGCCAGTGAGATCTTTGCCCATTCGTCACTCAGAACAGACTTCAGTTTATCTCTGGCCTCTGACACCGCTGCTGTCACATCCTCAAAAGAGCTCAGAGGACAGACATCAATGCTGGGTAAGTCCTCAGACTCACTCAGACGGGACAGTGAGGGGTAGCTGTTCAGGAAATGGAGGTGATCCTCTGTGTGTGAGAGTTTCTCCAGCTCAGTGTCTTTCCTCTGCAGCTCAGTGATCTCCTGCTGCAGCTTCTCCTCAAGCTCTTTAGCTCGACTCACCTCAGTTGTCTGCTGGGATCTGATCTGCTGCTTCACTTCAGAGCTTCTTTTATTAATGAAACCGATCAAATCAGTGAAGACCTTCTCACTGTCCCTCACAGCTTCATCAGCAGAATGATTGATAACCTCCATCCTCTGCTGAAGCACCTTGACATCTTTCTCTCTGTCCTGGACTCTCTGTTGGACTTTTTGCCGACTCACCCCGAGCTCCTTCTGCCTCTCAGCCCTCTCTGCTGCAGCGGAGACTGTATCATGGCCTTTATGGTCATCCATGGAGCAGAGATAACAGATGCACTTCTGATCAGTGCGGCAGAAAATCTTCATCACCTCGTCGTGGCGAGAGCAGATGTTCTCCTGAAGCTTCAACGTGGCTTCAACCAGCTTGTGTTTCTTTAAAGGAGCTACGCTGTAGTGAGGCTGGAGGTGTTGCTCGCAGTAAGAGGCCATGCACACCAGACAGGACTTGAAGGCTTTCACTTTCATCCCAGAGCAGAAATCACAGGCCACGTCTCCAGGTGAAGCAGCTTGAGGTCCTACTTTCTTTGGTTCCTCCACCAACTCTGCCAACATGGTACTTTTCACCAGGACAGGCCTTGTTGTGAAGCTCTGCCTGCACTGAGGACAGCTGTGTGTTTTCTCCTCATGCTCCTCACCCCAGCAGTCTTTAATACAGCCCATGCAGTAGCTGTGACCACAGGGAATAGTCACCGGATCCTTTAGAAGATCCAGACAGATTGAACAGCATAGTTTTTCTCGATCCAGCTGAATCAGTTGCTGCGCCATTTCTCCTCTCGACGACAGAATGTCAGTAAGTTTCACTCTCCGCTTCCAATAAATCACATGGTGCTGATCTGTGAAAGGGGAGGGAATGACAAATACCTGAGCTGAATAGTCTTTGAGCAGGAGGAGCCTCACTTAACCAGTAAATAAAGTCTGGGTGGAGGATATGAAGCTGTGCTTCTTTCAGGAAGAGGAGTGGTTTAATAAGAGTTGCAGTGTGTCTTTAGCCCTCAAAGTCTGCCTTTAAGATCACTACATAATTAAAATGAAAAACCTGCTCTGGGAATCAGAGTTTCCAAAGGTCAATGGAATATACTACTGCAACTATGTAGAGTAGCCTATGTAGAGTACAAAAAAGTAAACATTAAATTATACAAATTATGTTAAAGAAGGTACAACTTCAATGACTTATTTTTTTTAAACTTTATTTTACATTAATGTCGCAAATGCTAAAAAATCCAAATTCATTTATATAGGCCTATTTTACATTTGTGACTCTTTTATTCATTTTGTAGTTTTTCACATAATTAAGCCCATTTATATAATAACCAAATTCAATTAGCAGACATTTCCATTCACAGTATATAGGCCTACTGAAAATGTTTAGTAGGCCTAGGCCTAAATATAACATTAGAATTGAATTTTAGCAAACAAGATAGTTAAATGCCCATCTAGTGATTTATTATCTCTCTCACCATCCTCTTTCTATAAATCGGGATATATCTGTGTTCCTTACCACACATGCGCAGTAGCCTACAGCAGCAGGGTCTGGAGCGCCGAATCCCTACAAGGCTTATTAATTGCGGTTCACCGGCGACAGGTGTCTTGCCAAAAACTGATCATCCGCTAAAAACTCATTGATGTCTAGCCTACCCTACATAGGCTACAAATGATGAAATAGGGGACATGCTGAATCTCTAGATGAGCCGCTGCCGAGGCGCAACTGATTGAGCCCCACTGTTTAGGCCTAGGCTACAGATTGGGGCTCTCCAACATATTGTTTTGTCGCGCACATTTCTTCGGCTGTTCTGCGCGCTACTCAGCCGGGTTCCCTGCTTCTACCGCCCGGGCCACATTGCCTAAAACTACCACGATGTGTGACTGCTAGCCTACACTAAAAGTGGACATGTTGAATCTCCACATGAGCTGCAGTCAAACAGAGACTGATTGAACCGCTCAATGGTGTTTTAAGCCCCCAACGTCTTCTACCAGGCAGCGCTGCGACCGTTGACTTCAAGGCTCCTAACCCTAACCCTAACCCCCTAACCTTAGGCCTAACCCTAACCCTAACCCTAACCCCTAACCCTAACCCTAACCCTAACCCCCTAACCTTAACCCGAACCATTTCCTAATCATAATGCCTTCCAGGCAGCGCTGCCTGGAAGGAGACGTTGGGGGCTTAAAACACTGATAAATGACTGAACCTGCCACATGTGTTACAGGTTGAGTTTTATAAAGAAAACAAATTACAAAAAAAAGCACATTCAGGAGGGGCTTTACTTATGCCATATAAAACTAACTGTGACCACACAGTGCAAGTTCTGCTTTCAAATGTTTAATTAAAGTAAAAAGAGAGGCATTACACCCAATGTAGGCTACTTCAAGGTGGAGATCTCCGTACTGGATAGTTAAATACATCATATTTTAATAGTGGTATTTTGTGAGTAAAATCGGAATTTGCGACATTCTCTGTCAGGTAAATGTTTTCCTCTGAAGTACAAGTACACAGTAAGTCAGTAGTATAGGCCTACAGTTGGGTTATTAAGTGCTTTTTGGGGCCTTCTGTAAGTTATTTTGGAGTAGCATATGGTTCTGGAGAAAGCTACAAGCAGCAATCGGCCAATTCCAAACATTTTGAACGGCCACTTTACTAGTTAGTTTTAAATAAACACATTATCTGTTGTCTGTAAATAGAAAGTGGAGGTTAATTGATTGTCTTCATTAATCTCCCCATTTTCTTTCTCAAAACATCCTTAAAAAAGTTATTGAAAAGAAATTTAGGAGGAAAACAACAGAGTTTTATGATACTCTAGCGGTGGAAGGAAGAACAAAACATTTTGTCAATGCGATTCTTTAAAGAATAGAAATGTGCTAAGAAAAATGGTGGCAAGACAAGCATTTATTTATATATTTATTCATAGGGTTTTTGTTAGGAACTTTTCATGAATGTTTTCTTAAAAAAGTTATCGTAAAGACACTGACTCTTAAAAAGATGATTAGGAAAGTATTTTCAGAAGGTGACATTTAAAACATATTTTTTAACTTTATATTTCATTCATTTGGCAGATACTCAAAAATTTAAACAGACTTACACACACAAAAACTGTTTTTTGTCAGATATTTTGCATAATGCAATATTTTTCATGTATAGTGTATTATAACAATTGTTTTAGTACATATAACATTTACATATACATATAATAAGGATCACATTTCAACAAATAGTTTAATACCTATGTAGCCAACAATGTTGTTTTTCATTTCACCATTTCATTGAATTTACACAAACAAAACAACATAAAATCCAAGACAAAACATCATTGTCCACTTCTGTTTGATCTCATCTGTGCATCTCTGTACACAGATGGATCACTCTCTAAACTCCTGTCTACTTGAACTCACACAACTCAGCAGTGTCTCCATCAGTTTTTGGTATAAATTTAGCTGTGGTTCTGGGCTCTGTTTGAGGCAGTAAAACATCCACTGCAGTCACTGCCAGTGAGATCTTTGCCCACTCGTCACTCAGAACAGACTTCAGTTTATCTCTGGCCTCTGACACCGCTGCTGTCACATCCTCAAAAGAGCTCAGAGGACAGACATCAATGCTGGGTAAGTCCTCAGACTCACTCAGACGGGACAGTGAGGGGTAGCTGTTCAGCAAATGGAGGTGAGATGTCACATCCTCAAAAGAGCTCAGAGGACAGACATCAATGCTGGGTAAGTCCTCAGACTCACTCAGACGGGACAGTGAGGGGTAGCTGTTCAGGAAATGGAGGTGATCCTCTGTGTGTGAGAGTTTCTCCAGCTCAGTGTCTTTCCTCTGCAGCTCAGTGATCTCCTGCTGCAGCTTCTCCTCAAGCTCTTTAGCTCGACTCACCTCAGTTGTCTGCTGGGATCTGATCTGCTGCTTCACTTCAGAGCTTCTTTTATTAATGAAACAGATCAAATCAGTGAAGACCTTCCCACTGTCCCTCACAGCTTCATCAGCAGAATGATTGATAACCTCCACTCTCTGCTGAAGCACCTTGACATCTTTCTCTCTGTCCTGGACTCTCTGTTGGACTTTTTGCCGACTCACCCCGAGCTCCTTCTGCCTCTCAGCCCTCTCTGCTGCAGCGGAGACTGTATCATGGCCTTTATGGTCATCCATGGAGCAGAGATAACAGATGCACTTCTGATCAGTGCGGCAGAAAATCTTCATCACCTCGTCGTGGCGAGAGCAGATGTTCTCCTGAAGCTTCAATGTGGCTTCAACCAGCTTGTGTTTCTTTAAAGGAGCTACGCTGTAGTGAGGCTGGAGGTGTTGCTCGCAGTAAGAGGCCATGCACACCAGACAGGACTTGAAGGCTTTCACTTTCATCCCAGAGCAGAAATCACAGGCCACGTCTCCAGGTGAAGCAGCTTGAGGTCCTACTTTTTTCAGTTCCTCCACCAACTCTGCCAACATGGTACTTTTCACCAGGACAGGCCTTGTTGTGAAGCTCTGCCTGCACTGAGGACAGCTGTGTGTTTTCTCCTCATGCTCCTCACCCCAGCAGTCTTTAATACAGCCCATGCAGTAGCTGTGCCCACAGGGAATAGTCACCGGATCCTTTAGAAGATCCAGACAGATTGAACAGCATAGTTTTTCTCGATCCAGCTGAATCAGTTGCTGCGCCATTTCTCCTCTCGACGACAGAATGTCAGTAAATTTCACTCTCTGCTTCCGATAAATCACATGGTGCTGATCTGTGAAAGGGGAGGGAATGACAAATACCTGAGCGGAATAGTCTTTGAGCAGGAGGAGCCTCACTTAACCAGTAAATAAAGTCTGGGTGGAGGATATGAAGCTGTGCTTCATTCAGGAAGAGCAGCTAAAGGAGTTTAAGCCTTGCAGTGTGTCTTTAGCTCTCAAAGTCTGCCTTTGCGGTCAGACCTGAAATTAAAAACTTGTTCTGGAAAACAGTGTTTCTTTTTTTTCTTTTTTTTTTATTGATGTTTTGGTCAGACAAATACAAAACCATAACTGTTACATTATTACAGTTACATAAATAGGAGTTAAATAGTACATAAATAGTACATTGTGTCTTTTTTCAGTATTTGCCCAGTCTTTTATGTTTTTTCTTCACAAACAGAAAAAAAAAATAAAATAAAATAAAAAGGAGTTTGTTGGGAAATCTGTGTTTCTAATGGAATACTAATGAAAACTTTTGGGTGGTCATTACTTATTCTTTCCAGTTTTGTAATAAAACGTTCTCATTACTAAATCAAATGAGTTGTTTTGTAGAATTCAGCTGAAATGTGCAGTGCAATAATCACGTGAGGCAGAGATAACCATAGACCATATGTCTATGCCATAGACCGTATGGGCTATGAGTATGGGTCCGTCCCATAGACAGTATGGTCCGTCCCCCCGGAAGTCACCGGAAGCAGAATTCGGAGGTGTAACACTTATTTTCTTCCGCCACAGCTGGAAACACTGTGCTGAAAAACGTTACCCCACTTCTCAACATGTCGTGATAACCGTTCATATTTGCATCTATCTAATTATGAAAGATATGACGGGGATTTTGACCAAACCTCACCTCTTGTATGTTTTATTGTTTATGTTATATAATTCTTATATTTTGAGATTTTCTGTGACCGCACAAGGTAAGAGACTGACAGCAGGTTGTTAGCTCGTTAGCGCTAAAATTAGCTAACCGCTAACCAGTTATACTAACTACTACTTGCCTTTAATGTGAAGAAGTTGTCTCCATGTTGTGTCAGCTTAACCAAACGAACCCTGCTATTAAACTAACGGCTAACGTACGCGAGTGAGCGTGTAACAGTTAGCCTAACGATAATTTATAAATATTATAATGTGACATAGCTAACGTTTGGGGTTTAACGTTAGTCGAAAAGCTAGCTAGTGTTTCACGCATTGGTAACCTTGCAAGGAAGAGCAAGAAGTTAGTTTTGGGAAATGGTATTACTTTTAATTTTGGTTACATTTTAGTAACCATCACTAATAAATGGTAAATTGATAGCTAAATGGTATTAGTTAGTTTACTGTAAAAAAACAATGAAAATGATCATTATTAATTTTGTCTAGTTATTAGAAATAACTACTTAACATTATTTTAACAGTGTATTGTTGCAGTTTCTTTAGAGAAACTGTCAAAAGAGCCTATCTTTAGCACTGTGAGATAAAAGTGTTATGGACTGTGTTTAATCTATAATTGACTTTTTCTTTAGAGAATGTTGAGTCTCTGGAGCTCGTGCTGTCAGAGGATGCAGTGTCTGACTTGGAGAACAGCCCCAAGTTTGTGGAGTCCGAAGACCTGGACTCTCTGCCAAAGAGACAGTTCAAGACAGCTGAAATCGCAGATGCTGTGATGGGAACCGACGCACCCATCGATCCATCTGAAATTGAGTCCCTATTCCCCAAAAATGTGAAAGACTTCCAGTCAGGCTTTTCCCCGCCTTGTGATGAGAACAGTGCCCAGTGTGGTTCACCTGCTCTGGCTGCCAATGAAGCATCCGTGGAGGAGGGGAGCGATGAATCGTCACAGCAGGTAGTTTATTAGAAGCACTATAACATTAATAGAAGTTGTTCTAAATTGCAGCTTGGTTACAGCTTCACCAATGGGAGGATTTGCTGCTTTTCTTAGTCTGGTGTGAATGTAAATTTAATAGCTTTGGGTCTTGTTTTTGCTACTTTTTGACATATAAACGGAACGACTAATCAATGAATCGAAAAATATAATTGGGGGATTAACCTTTATTGGAAATATGTTACCCTTATTTTTTTAGAAGCATACCTCAGATACGATCAGCTAAAATTAACACAGTGATGAGTGTAGTAGTAGTAGTAGTGGTAGTAGTAGTGCAGAAGTTGACTTCTCTGAATGTTTACCTCCAGATCACTCTTGACATAGTGCGTGCGGACATCAAGCCAACTGAGGAGCGGAACAGCACAGAGCCCGCCAAGACGTACAAGGTGAACTGTGATAAGAGGAACATCACAGGAATGGACAATTTCACAGTGCAGGTCCTCGACGCTTCACAGGTATTCATGCTGCCTATGAGGCTCACTTGTTCAGAAGTGCCCTCGGCACTGTTTACAGTTGAATGTATTTCCTAAATGTCATCTTACATTTAAGACAACTTAGTGCTTCATGCATTTTTTAAATTGGCCATAATGTTCTTAATTGTTCATCTATAATATTGGTAGCCTAGTAATCCAGTTGTATATTGTTGTATAAACCCTAGTAGAAATCTAGTTAATTTTGCTTGTAATAGACCTAAGACGTATTAAGGTAATGGACAGTTTTACTGTTCATCATATTTAATGGAAACCTGTTAGAAAGTATTTGATCTGCTGATATGCTTTGACAAAACGCACAAACTACTTAACAGACAAGGACATCTACCTTAGCAGAGCTAATAGTATCCAGATACTAACAAACCAAAGTTTGCAAACTCATTTGCAAATAAAATATGAACGACGAGAGAAAATGTATGCATTGTCTGGGAAAAGGGCACAATAAGCTGCCTTTGTGTTTGTCATTGTGGTTAGACTCAATCCAAGGCTTGTTTCACCTGTCTTTGTTTTTCATTCCATTTTTTTCTGCAATGTTCTTCATACGTACTGCAGGAGTGCATCATAATTTTTAGTCTAGATTTTGTAAAAGAAAGACACAGTCAGTTTAGTTTTATTCTCCAAATAAAATGCCAGAGGAGAAGAATACATCTCTTAGTCTGTGTGCCTTATTTCTCTCAGGACCTGATGGAGTTCCTGAACGCTAATGGCACCGAGTGCTCCGTGGTGTTGTTTTTTACTGCTTGGTGCCAGTTCTCAGCCAGCCTGGCACCTCACTTCAACGCACTGCCCCGAGTCTTTCCCAGCATGCACTTCCTGGCACTGGATGCTTCGCAGCACAGCAGGTGAATGGTCTTTTCAATGTGCAGCATCCCTCCCTCTGTATAAGCCTCACTTTAAAGAGGCATTAAGGGATTTCTGATTTGTATTACCTTTTGTGGTCTGCTAACCCGTTCTACCACCACATCAAATTCCGTTCTCAAACGTATTACTTTAGCTTTTAAACGATATATGGCACACAACCAGTGTACCAGGGCTACATTACAGCATCACTGATCTGTTTTTACCAAATATTCTCAGGTCTAGCTAAAAACACAGAATCCCTCAGCACGGTAGCTTGGTTCACATTCACTACTGAGCATGTTTGTAACCGGTACCAACAACGTTATCTTCAATTCACCTGTCTCTCCTCTGCTCTGGTGCAGCATAGTCCGTGTAGCAGCTTCAGTTGATTAAAATGATGTCGCATTGCGTCCGTGCAAATTTCAGCCATCCCCAACCCGCACTCTGTAACCCACAAGAGCCGATTGTTTGAAATAAGCAACAGCGTGCCGCTGTTTAAAGTGATGGTTCGGAGTAATTTCACCCTAGGGTCCTTTGCACCATGACCTCGAGCCAAACACCCCCCAGAAGCTTTTTTCACCTGGGTCGAACATTGGGAGAGTTAGCGTAGAGTAGCATTATCAGCTGAATAGCTTAGCGCAGGGGCTAATGGATCCGAAGTGTCTCTTAACATTACCCCACTAATAATGCCCGAAATGATACCAAACGTCTACAGTAGTACAAATAGGTTATGTACTCATAAAACGATAGATTGGAAAGTTTGTAAGTACACCAGAAGTTTATGTAAATAACACTTGCCTGCTGGCTTCTGCGCTCTGCTGTTGTTGTTGCTGCTGTAAGACGACATCTACAAATTACAACACCGAAAAGAGATGCAACAAAAATATTTTTTAATTTAACTTATTTTTTAAAGTAAGTGCTGTAAAATAACTAGCAGGAGACAAGTTATAATTGAGGTAAGTTTGGAGACATTACCTTATTTAATCATTAAATTAATAAATATTTTTGTTGCATCTTTTTTCGGTGTTGTAATTTGTAGACAGCCCTAAGCACTCTTACTGCCCGGTAGTAACAGCAGCAGCAGCAGCAGCAGAGAGCAGAAGCCAGCAGGCAAGTGTTATTTACATACACTTCTGGTGTACTTACAAACTTTACAATCCATCGTTTTATGAGTGCATAACCTATTTGTACTACTGTAGACGTTTGGTATCATTTCGGGCATTATTAGTGGGGTAATGTTAAGAGACACTTCGGATCCATTAGCCCCTGTGCTAAGCTATTCAGCTGATAACACTACTCTACGCTAACTCTCCCAATGTTCGACCCAGGTGAAAAAAGCTTCTGGGGGGGTGTTTGGCTTGAGGTCATGGTGCAAAGGATCCTAGGGTGAAATTACTCCGAACCATCACTTTAATGAATATATATCCTGTATATCAGACCAGATTAGCAACTCAGGTGAATACATAAAACTGAATCCTCATTTGTCATACTTGTGTCTGGTCTGTCTCCATCTTCCACCAGTCTCTCCACAAGGTTTGGGACCGTGGCAGTGCCCAACATTCTGCTATTCCAGGGGGCCAAACCCATGGCTCGCTTCAACCACACTGACAGAACGCTGGAGACACTCACCTCCTTCATCGCTAACCAGACGGGTACAAACTGAGTAGAAACAGTACAAAATTATGCAGTTTTTGAGTTTTAAGACAAGCAAGTTCAGCTTTCTCTGGATAGAGTGCTTACTCTTTGCTGAATTAGTTCTGGTAAAAACACTTGTTCTCAGGGACAGGGGTTAAGACATTCCTCTATATACTTACTTTGTTTTTGTTGCTGGAAACCACCATGCTCAATAATTGTAAACATTTTGTGGGTGCTGCATAAATGAAGAAAAAGCAGGGAGTCTCTTGTGGATCAGTCAAATGAATGTATCTATTTCATTTTTAGGTTGGTTGACTTAAGTACTACACCTTTTTTTGCTACACCTGAATATCTGACACCTGACTTCTCAGAATCTATGTAGTTGTAGTTTTATGGGAAAAAGATTTTCTGTTCAAAATCTGTTTTTATTTCTTTTATTTTTTTTGCATGTAAGCTTTGTCTGAAATGACAAATAAAAGCATTCTACATATACACTCACCAAGGGGTCATTAGTATCCATCTTATAGTTTTTAAACCAAACTAAACCACACTTTCAACTAGTAAAACTATATGTATTCCATCACTGCTCCTCCAGCCTGCTGTATTTTTTGATAAACTGTTTGTGTTCCAGGGTTTGAAGTCAGCCCTGACAATAACGTGACGGATATAGACCGCCTTGGCCCCCTCCCCAGCGTCCCGGTGAAGAGCATCGACTGGCTGCTGGTCTTCTCTGTCCTCTTCATCACAGGCTTCACTATATATGCCATCCTGCGGACAGAGAGCATCCGCTGGCTCATACCAGGACAGGACCACGAACATCAGGACTGAAAACACAGACTGCAAGTCACTGGATGTAAACGATCATTTTATAAACAATTTAATTTGTTGTTAAAATTAACAGTTGCTAATTTGCTTATGTTTCAAGTGTGTGATGAACAAAATAAATATATGTGAGCCATTGCGATTTATAAATAAGAATGTAATGATGTGTAGCTGTTAACATTTCAGAGCTTTTGGCAATGTTGGATAAGTCAAAGATACAGGCTTGTGTTTGTGTGTAGTTCTCTTCTATGATTTTTATTAGATATTCTCTTTCAGCCATAATCCTGACGTACAAAGTACAAAAAAAAGCTATGACTTTACAATGGTGAGGTAGGAGCAAGATCACATTAAGCAAAAGCTGCAGTCAAGTGTAGTAATTTACTAATTTCATTAAAACAAAAATGAACAAGAATTGATCTACCTTTTTTTAATCTGACCGAAATGGTTTACTTGAAATTATATAAATACATAATTAAAGGTTGTTTTCAGAAAGGATATACATGGATATGCTACTGGAAATATAATTGATTTTGTTCTAATTCTGTCGTGACCTAAACTCACTGATTGGAGGATCTGGTTTGCAAGACATCCATTTATCACCGCAACACTTGGAGTAGTCACTTTGGCATGACCAGACTCCTATGGAAACTACTGGATTTTAAACAGGCAGTAAAATGAACAGCTATGGTAAAGAGTGTGAGGACAGTGGAGGACACGCAGGGAGCAGAAGAGTTGCTAGTTGAAAGGGATAACGGTTGACAAAGTGTTGGTTATGTCTGGGTTAATGTTTACCTTGAGGACGAGCAGCTCATGGCCCCGCAACCGTCTGTTCAGGGTGAGCAGTCTGCTGCTGCCTCCGCTCTCCAACAACCACTTGTCTAAAATGGTGAGTGCTCCAGTGACAGCCAGTCTTTTAGCATTAGCATGCATACAAATCTACGTATTCTATTGGAAGCTGGAGTTATTTAACGTAACAGTACGTATGAGTGTAATCTCATTAGACAAGAACTGTACGTGTACGTGCTACTTCAGAGCCTTGAAGTAGCAAGTGGCGATAGCCCCGTAGAACGCGCCGTAAGTCATTAAAAAGAGCATCTACGCCAAACTCGATGTGAAAAGCTCTGAATTAAATGTCTACATGCACGGCTGTAAAATGACACGTATTTTAGGCAACGCTTGTGGCATTTTAGAATTGCTTCAAAGCTCATTTTCAATTCGGCGTAAATGGTTTAATGGATATAACTTCAGTCACGAGACAATACTTAAATTTCGTTATGAGTTCATTGCCCTTAATTTTGGACTTCAATTTTGTGAGTGCTTGCAATATCATTACATTTTCGATTTTAAGATTTCGACGAAAAATGCTTTTAACAAGTCAGACAAGATTTATTCTTATTAATGTAAGTGTGAGTTTGCAAACAAGCAAGCCAATATTAAACAGACTATGAATTAGTAATGACGTTTGGTGTATGTGGTTTTTAAATGTAGGCTACAGATGGAGAATTCATACTCAGTAATTGTACAGTTAAATATGAATATTACAGAAATATCAATATAACTTGCGGCCATTGCTTGTTTGGTTCCTAATTACGGTAGGCCAGTACCCTTATTTACGATGCAAGGCCGCCACCTTGCGGACGCAGCACTAATAGCACTTAGGTAACTGCCACAAAGAATGTGACATCTTAATATATAATAAACCACATCTCAAGCTTTACTTTAAACCTGTGGTTCCAGAGTAGCAGTAAAGGCTGCACTTAATTAGCCTGTCTGGATCAACGTGACCTTAGGTTAGAAGAAGTCTTAAAAAACAAACACCAACCACTGAGGATAATGTAAAAATAACAGTTTTCGAGATGTAATGTTGTTAAATAAGAATTACTTCCCTGATTTACAACTGAAACGAAAACATTTAATACAACACATAGATACTACACACTGGATTTACACCACAGTAGATTGAGAAAAGAGATTAAACACAGAATAAGTGCTTATTTGAATATAATAACTACGACAGGAACAACTAAATGTACGCATTCTGAGTTTTGTGTGTTTTTGTCTCCAGTCGTCAGACTCCCACTGGCTCTCTCCTGCAGACCGGGATCAGCAGGTGATGGACCTCAGGACCAAAGGATGGGTGGATGTGGAGGGCCGCGATGCCATCTTCAAAGAGCTTCACTTTAAAACCTTTAATCAGGTGTGTGTGTGTGTGTTTGTGTTTGTGTTTGTGTTTGTGTGTGTGTGTGTTTGTGTGTGTGTGTGTGTGTTTGTGTTTGTGTTTGTGTTTGTGTTTGTGTTTGTGTGTGTGTGTGTTTGTGTGTGTGTGTGTGTGACATGTTAGTTGACTTTGAGTTCAGAATGTTTTTGTAAAGTGAGGTTTTTTTATCACTTCCTTTGTTTTGGTAAGGGTTTGGACTTTGGTTTAAGGCTAAGATTACATTTGGCAAGGCTGACAGATCCCTATGCACAAGAACATAGTGTACAGTAGCAGGTCATCATTTCAAATAGAAGCTGTATTGATGGGATTCATCTGCCATGTAAATGAAAGGAAAATGGCAAACAAAATTGCACACACAGTAGGGCTGATTTTAGTTTCCATGTTAAATAATATCAGACCTTATTGACTAAAACAGCTGTCATTAGATATATCAGTCAAGAGTTGGATGTAAGTAGCTGCCTCAAACTATTGAGTTTAACAGTCATAACTAATCACTGGGATGTCAGTGTCGCACCAAATCTGCATCCCTGTGCAGCTAGTTAGAGTGTGTTGATGGGCTTTTATTCAATTTATAATGAAAGAAAGAGCACAAACACAGGCAGCTGACATTTGCTTAAGTTTTTGTATAATTTTTTTTTAGTCCAGATGGCAGGTAGAGTCTGTAATGAACCTCTGTCATTTTTTTGTAGTTCTTTTTTAAAATTTAGAAATCTGTCGGCCTCTGCGTTCTGCTGTGGTCTTCAGGGGGCTGTTGTAAGCTGGCTGGAGGTTTGTTTGATGGAGATCAGGACGCAGACCGCCAGACGCACAGCCATTACGCTAACCATCGGAAACACACAAATTCCTCTGTGTTTATATGCTGATTGGTCGCAGGTGCAGCAGGAGGCAGGTTCCTCTCTGCTGTCATTGGATTTTTGTTTGTTGCTACCTGCAAAGAAAAACACTGACTCCTGAAAGGTTGTTGTTTATGAGAGAAGCCATTATTTCTACTCGTTGTCGAGCATGGGGCTCTATAGACGGGGCAAGCTGGGTCACCTCACATGAGCAACTGTGGAAAATATTGAAAGCCGTAATAAAGTCTTGGTACTGCATGTTAAAGCACTTGGGCAACAAATGGTCAGGTTTGTCACATCTAGGGCTAGGTCCTACTACATTACTGATACTATAAGTTACAGCACAGTTAGAGTACCTAAAATTATACAGTATTTTGAGGATATAAACATGTTTTTCTACAATGAATTAATAAATGAATGTTTTATTTTCGTGTCATACCGTGGAAATGGCCCATCTCACATGAGATTTCATGACGTACAAAAATACCAAGGATGAATGAAAATTCCTGAAATTTACATTAATTTTCAAAGAAGCAAAATAAAATTATTGCTGTATATCATACACAATAAATGTTCCTAATACAAAAAATAAGAACAGAAAACATAATTTACACAAAAAGAATAAAAAGCAGAGTAGTCGCATACAATACGTATACAGTATGAAAGGTACTGTCTTTTGTCTCCATTCACTGACCAAATAATCTGACTGAATTACATTTTTTCTCAGACCACAATATTAAATCATGTTTTTTTTCATATCACAAAACATGTCAAACGTCTCAGTGCGTCAGTGTTTAACGTTGTCTCAGTACAAGCAGCTGAACGACAACTTTTCCCAAATAAAATGCAATACAAAATACAATCGAAAGCAAACGATTTATATTAGGAAATATTTTCTCAGAGAATAATTAAACTTGACTATGAACCTAAACATTCAATGCCAAATTCTGAGACCTTTGAAGAAGTTGTGGGATCGATACCCAGCCCTAATCGCATCAGGACAGTTTGGTAATGTCAGTCACTTTGTGATGTCATGTTTAAGGTTGGTGCCCCGTTTGATATAAGATCTGTGTTTTTCTGATAAAGTGCTTTTCAAGCCACCCAAGGACACTGTACATGAATTCTTTAAGAAAAATGTATACAAATGGGAGGAAAATATGCAGTTATCTGAAAAGTGTGTTTTAAGTTAGTTTATATTTAATGCTTTAGTGCCTAACTTTTTTTATATTAATGAACGTCTGTTACATTTAAGCCATTGCCAAATGAGTTGATACAAAGCTAATTAAGACTATCAGCTCCACACAACTCCCTCTGGATTTCTCAGTATGGCTATGTCTACAAAATGGTGTTGTCCTGCAACTTTTGCGCACAGAAAATCGAGTGAAGATAATTATCTCTTCTGAAGAGTCCATCATTTTTTTTTAATCCTCCGTGACCTCCTTGGCTACTAGCAACTGCGTGATTACCTAGAAGTCCTCATGGGGGTGTGGCCGGGTTAGCTCAGTGGTAGAGCAGGCGCACATATACTGAGAGGTTTATCCTTCGTCGTAGAAGTCCAGGGTCTGAATCCGACCTGTGACAATTTCCTGCATGTCTTCCCCCTCTCTCTCACCTAGGGGTCCTGTCAAAAATTTAAGGCAGAAAAGCCCAAAAAATAATCTTTAAAAAAAAAAAAATCCTCATGGGGGAGACAGAAACAGCGCACTATAGCTTTAATTTCAGTTGTCCTGATGAGCTGCGTGAAATAGAGGATGGATACCCGAACCGAGCCCGTCGGGACCCGACGGGCCAGGCCGGGCCGTGTTCGGACAGATATTTAGAAATGATGTTCGGGTTTGAGTCGGGCTATATCACATCAGCGCGATAAAGCATTGAACATTTTAAATTTTAAAAAGTTTATTATGTAGGTGCACGCCTGTGTTAATGTGCGCTTGTTGCCCCGTGTGCGCTGATCTGCTCATCTGTTGACATTTCCGAATAGCTTCCTATAGTTGCTTAACAAAAGCAGGCTTTCCACACAAACAAACAAAATGTCATTAGTAAAAAAAAAAAAAAAAATTTTAACTGTGTCGGATGTTAATGCCTGTCGGGCTCAGGCCGGTTTCGGTTACCGCTCTGTCGGACGCGGGCCGGGCTCGGACAGAAAAATGCGGCCCGATCCACACTGTAGTGTGAAAATGACATAGAAACCTTTAAAACAAGTCTTTACACAACAATCTGCACTTCAGATTCAGATCAACTTCATGATCCCACAGAGGGAAAGTTGTTTGGTCCGGTGCTCCCGACCTCACAAAGTCCACAGTAAAATCAAACACAGTAAGACCCCAACATAATCATATAACACATTTGATCCCATTGACACAGAATAAAAAAACAAAGTCAAATTAAAGCAGTCAATCCACAACAACAGTGCATGGAATTCACAGAAGCTTTTGAAATGAAGCAAATATATAGTATTTTTGTAAAATATTCTAAACTCAAGGTTGACTTACAAGCTTTGTATCCCACAGCCCTCTTTAATGAATGGAACTTGCTCCGGTGTTTTTGTGACTATACATAGTTTGGTAACGTGATAACAATTGGTCATGAAGTCCTTTATATGGCCAGTTGTTAAAGCCATGGGATATGATTGAAAGTTTCAGAAAACAAGCTAGTAAGTGAGCCTTGAGATTAGTATATTTTACCACACATCGGTGTTGCCACAGATATGTTTTTGTAGTATGTTTTTGTTGTGAAAAGGCTTTTCCTGAGTCTTCTGTGTAACTGACCTGCCTCAAGTTGTTCTGCAAACAACTTAATCATGCTTGTTGTACCAGACAGGTGCGGTTTATCACAATTCCCTGTGACTGTATCACACTTATTGTGCACTGTGTGGTAGTTCATACCAGTTCTATTACTTCTGAGTGTAAAAGAAAAACTAAAAGTGATACACTAATGTTTTTTTTTTGCAGCTTGCTACTTTGCCTCAGCCCTGTATTGGGCGAAATAAACTGCAACATCTCAAGGCCACTTAGCGGACATCCTCTAATCCTGTCGTTAGTTGTTTTAGCCCCTAAAATAGTCAGTTTTTACACTTCCCTGTGTTTGAAGTCGGGGGGTGAGCGCTGACCTCCCCCATCTGTTCCTCCTGGCTCTAAAGCCTCTCCTCTTACCCTGACACGTCAGGCTGCATTACCCTGAGACGCGCCAGGCGGCCAGTTGGCAGCAATTGGGGGTTCGATCAGAACGATTTCTTTCACAAACAATCAAATTGGTTAAAATGTTTCATCTCGCTCACAAACCACTAACAACCCCATCATTCCTTCTGGTAGATGTGCATTGCTTTCTGTTCTTGCCCATTGCCACCCTCCTTTCCCCATCTCTGTCTTTGTCTGTCTCTCATTCCCATTCTGTGCCCCATGTTATTGGGGAATGAGCTCATGTTGTTCCAATTTTACATGTTGGCAACTCTCTGCATCTGTCTCTGTGTCCCTCTTTTTCACTCTCTTTTATTCTCTCTCCAGACACCCCTCCAGTTCTCTGATGCATTTTCACAAACTCTCTAGCTCATTTTTCATGGCTGTTCTTAAAGGGCTTTTACCATTGGGGAATGGAGATGAGGAGCGACACGCTGGCTGATTTCCATTCACCACTTATCTGCGAGTGATGGGCTTGAGGAAATCAGATCCCCGAGAGTTTATAATGAGAATAACAAATCCCCTCTCTGTGAGTTGAAACACTTCCTCTACTGGTCTCTAGGGGGCGGTAGAGCCGTGTCTTTGACTGTATCCACAGTGGCAGTCTGTTGAATGAGCAAACACATGAGGCACAGAGCCACTCGTAGCTGCGAATGAACTAAAAAAGAACATGACAGCTGGATTTGCTATTTTGACTTTTTATTTTTCTTTGATTACTGCAAGTGGAAAGTGTTATGATGCTGTTGCAGCTCAGTAATTAATCTGCGGCATGTGGGTAAACTGTGCGTTGATAGTGGCAGTAGTCTGTGAAGTAACTGAGTTATTTTCCTCATCAAGTCCAGTAATGTTTAATCAGGATTGAGAGGTGAAATCCTCCGTCTGGAGTCACTTTGGTCAGTGAGAATCCCTGCAATCAAACGTGTGTGTGTGTGTGTGTGTGTGTGTGTGTGTGTGTGTGTGTGTGTGTGTGTGTGTGTGTGTGTGTGTGTGTGTGTGTGTGTGTGTGTGTGTGTGTGTGTGTGTGTGTGTGTGTGTGTGTCTTTAATACTGTACATTTTGGTTGGAATTGTGTTTGTTTTTTAGCTGCAGTCACTGAAATTGTTTATGCATCAAGCTTTATGTCATGCATGTTTACAGATGACCATCTGCTTTACGTTTCGGTGGATGAATTAGAAACATTCATGCGACACAAGTGAAATGGGTTGCCTTAAGATGCAGTTTGTATAGGAGAGGTGAGCTGTGCATGCTCAACTGTTGTGTTATGTTAGCTGAAGTTGACAACGATGGCATTCCATCTCTTCCCCACAAATACTCAGTCATACTGTGATGGGGGGAAAAAAATCACTCAAAAGCTGCATTCGGGATGGGAGAATGGCTGGTTGTTATCTCGAGCCTGTCCTGCAAAGTGAACAAGCCCCTCCTTAAGTAGAGAAACCTTTTTAACCAGGTAAATATCTGTGAGTGCACTAAACTGTTTTTATTTACGGGTGAACCAGGCAGAAGAGGGTGTTCACCAGGGACAAGTTAATTTGGGTTTCCAGGTTTTTTGGGGAAAAGTGCTGAAATGATAATAAATTTACGACAATTTTACTTAAGTATTTTGGGGAAAAAATGAGGATTTTGTGCTTTGATCTTATATCATTCTAAATTGAATATCAGGTTTTAAATATTGGGTATTTGGCTGTTCAGACAAAATAACCAATTTGAAGACATTTTCTGATATTTTAAAGACCTAATGATTGATTAATTGACCAATTAAAAAACAGATTAAAGGATTATAAAACTTTAGTTGTAGCCCTATTTAGGTATATATTTAGGCATACAGCCACTATGGCTACCAAAGAGTTAGGAATGAGCAGTGGTAAAATTTTGACTCCCAACAAAAATCTTGAATGTTGACCTTATGTATAAAACCATTTTCAATGTAAAATTAAGTATTAAACACAATTTACTTCAAGTCAAATTAGCATTCATGAAAGGTACTTTGAGTGAATGAGACTGAAGAATTCACTAAAGTCATGGTTTTATAGGAATAAATTGTTGTATTAATCAATAAGATGCAATATATTGTTAAACTATTCAAGAATATTTGCAGTATTCACTCAATGGTATGTTCTTATAGGGGCTATATTGCTGCATTAATGTTTGTCCAACCTCTGTGACTTCTGTACATGTCTATGTATAAGATATAAAGACTTGTATTGAAAATCAGTTTAAAAGGGTCAGCAATCAGGCCTCCATATATCTAAAAGACAGGGATGTGTGTTTGTTGGCTACATTCAACCTCATAATGAGCACATAACTGTCACAGACTGATGCCGTAAAACTCCACAAAGCTGTGTCAGAAACTATTTGAGGTCATGTTAGAGCGCTATTCAGTGTCAACGTTTGCTAGAATAAATTAATAAAATGGCACTTAATTTTTTTTTTTATAAATTCACAACATTTAGTCATATTTGTGCAAAAAATGAATATGACACAAACTTTGAGACAAACAACATGCAAAAGTTGTGGATAACCACAGACTATAAATGCATTACAAGCACCGGAAAAAGCTGCAGCGTCCACACACAGCTTTTGGACTTAAGTTCCAATTTTGAGACTGAGGAGATCCTTGCTGTGTTCCGAAAGCTCCCTCCGCTCTGCTCTCAGAGGTTGATCCCCCCCCCCTTTTTATATTCAGTCGGGGGGCTCCCCAAATCTCCTTCAAGCCTCTGCCTCTCGTTACGGGCCTTGCTCTGCTTGTGTTGAATAAGTTGTCCTACAACTCAAACTGAGCCCCTGGGTAAACCAAACTCTCTGAGCCATCCCCCTCCTGCTTCACATGCATGCTCAAGGGTTAGACTGAGGAATTATTTTGCTGACATTGACCACTTCCTCGACTTTGCCTTGTTGTACTCCTTACGAAGTTCTCGTCTGACATACAAACAATTCACAAAATTTAATTCCATTTTTTTTGCACAATTACACAATTTATTTCTGTTTTTTGTTGAGAGTTTGTCAATTGACAAGTGCGTAGTATGATATACAGTTATTATTTTTGGTCAATTATCAATTAAAATAATAAACATTTGCAGGTTACAGCTCAAAAAATACTATGACTACCATGGTTTTCTTTATTAATATTGTTTTATTATTATATAATGAATACTTTTGAATACCGATGAAATTATTAAGTGAAAAACTGATGTCCGTATTGTCAGTAGACCTAACTTAATTAATTGTTAATTACATTTTTGTATGTTCTCAGAGTACTGCAGAGTTTCTTAACTATGGGATAGGTGTGGTCAGTACATTTTTTAAACGGCTTCAGCGGCTTTTCCACCCTAACAAAAATACAAATCTGTCAGAAATACAGACACCTTGTCATTTTCTGGCATAAAAATGTGTTGATGAATGTTTACAATTAAAGACATTAAATAATCAGTCCACCAGTCTTTTAAAATTACATATCTATACACACATGTATACATAACCGCCCTACACAAGCGCTACACCATATCCCTTACTCACGGCGAGAGGCCGGTTAATCGGCTCAGCGGTGTTCAGTTCCCACCTCCGTGTCCAAAATGGAACATTGCCTGGGAACTGGAGGCATCACGCATTCATCTCATCTTGTGAAAATGGCTGCAGGGAAGCAGCGAGGTGTGGCGCCCAAGCGGAGGTGGTTAGATAATCTGGCTATCAGTCCTTTGGTAAACTAAGATGGCCCCGATGTCTGTGCTCTTTTGACGAGCCCAATGTCTTTTTAAGCCTTTGCTGGTAACCCTGCAGTTAATGAGGGGGTTTGCATAAGTTGGCCTTAACACCATGCCTGAGCATTACATGACACTCGTTACATAAAGAGGAACTGACTTGTGTGAACATTTGTTACACAGGATATCATTCACTTAATGAGTGTTCACAGCGTGTATCACCTTTGTCAATCACCTTTGGGTATCAAATTGAAGTTCTTCTCAGTATCCCTCAACTTTAAGAATGTGCATTCGAGAAGATTAGGATGTTACACAAGCCTAGCAGAGCTCTCTCTACTGCATGAGAGAACTTTAGCGCTTGGCAGCTTTGCTTCAGAATTATTCAATATTTTGATTTAAGTTACATGTCAACTTAGCGGGCAGCCTTGTCCGGCCAGCTGGAAGCTTGTGGAGAGCTGTTTGGGAAAGGAGAGAAAAGGAGACATAAGAGGTGTGGTCGTCATCATCATCATCATCATCATCACCACCACCACCACCGGGCAATTCACAGCGTTCTTGCCTTTCACTGCGGAGGAGCGAAGGTTTTCCAGGGGGCTGACGCGGGTGATGATGGGCCTCGCAGAGTAATCATCGGGTAGTCGTGGTGGTGTGTAATGGAGGAGAGCAGCTTGTCTTCATGTGTGTGTCGACACATGCTTGTGTGTATGCTGAGGAGCTTTGCATATGTGCATTCGTACATGCATCAGTGTGCATGTGTGTGTGTGTCTGTCAGAGACTAGTAAGACTAGGCACAATCTGCATGCACTTAGTCCTGGCAAGACAGAGCAGGCGTTTCTAAGCCTCTGGACCGCGTGGCGGTGGAAAACCGATCTGTAAATAACAGACACATGTGTTTGAAACTGAGTCCTGTATTCCAGCCCACGGCCGCAATGAGAGAGAGAACACCGCTCTGCTCCGACGTCAAATTGTCTCATCCAGTGTTGTATGACAATCATGCCTTAATAGCACCAAATTGACTCCTCAAAAGCGGGTGCGCAGGGAAAGGGGCATAGCGGGGGTCTGCTGTCGGGTGTTTCTGATTATTTGAGACGGGGGCCTGTATAATGTCATGTCAAATTATCGGACTCTGACAGCTACAGCTTGTTGGGCCAGTTGGAGAGGACGGCTAGCTGGCTGAATGAATGGATAGCCAACTGGCTGGCTGACCTGTTGGCTCGAGAAGTGTGGCCCTGACAATACAAATGGAGTAAACAAAGCACTTTAAGAGGGAGAGTCCTTGACCTCTGTTGACATAAGACCTCATAGGGAGTTGAGGGTTGGTTTATTTCCTTGTTCGGCCCAAGTGTAGGGCGTTGTGATGACCTACAGGTGACAGATAGGTGTAGCGCCGCCACTTCGGCAGTATTGTGTCCTGCTACTCTCCTTACTGCCCCCGAGGGACCACCACCTGTGAGAAAAGGCCGATACAGGGCGATTTGTTTTTAATGCCTTTTCAGGATTTCAGGTTATTTAAACATTCAACTCCAATTCATCTGTAGTGGGAGATTAAATAGCTTTTTTCTCGCCTCGTTTTTTGCTTTCCTGGGACTGAAGAGACTTCTCTCAGGGTTCATGTTGCGTACAGGCTGAACTAGTCATCTTCCGTTTCACATTCCGCTTTCCTCCAAATTACATTTTGCTCTGTGGTTCGTTTGCACATCAATGAAGTCGAAATGTGGACATGTAACTTTTCAGGAAGTGTGACACTTCGCTTGATAGAAGCAGTGCAGCCAGCGTGTTATGTGGCACTCATGTGGCACAAGTTTGGATAATGAGTATTGGCTCGGGTTGGGGTTGGTTCATTGTCAATTCAAATTAAATGGATTCAAAATGCTAATAAAAAACACAGTGCTAATACAACATTTGTTCTTAATCATTTAGCAAACTTCAGCATGCCATGAGATGGCTTTGGAAGAAAAATACACTTCTTGAATTAAAACAGAATTGAAGTGACCAATTATTCATCCAGACTACAAGTTCCTTCATTGGAAATCTGTGGAAATATATCGTACAGATGTGAATGCCGATGTTTGCAGTTGCAGGCCAGTGCAACTGTATTATTGTGGTAATGTTGCTTTAAAGTGGTGTGACCCAGTTGGCAGACATGTAGTGTTAAAAGATATCCTCCCTGTATTAAAAACGGAAGTACAACCATTATTCACATATTCTGATCAAGGCCAGGAGCATGAAAACAGTCAATTTCCAGCGGGAATAAATATGAAACTGTTCCAGTAAAATGAAACCCTATATTTTTAAAGTCATGTAGACGGCCATAATCAGCATACAGCGTTTGGACTTTTGGCCAGAAGTGAAATAAATTCAGCCAAGAAATTAAACGGGCATTAAGTAAAGCCCGACTGGATTTTTTTTTTTTTGGCTAATACATATTTTTTTCCGATAACAATAACTATGATCACAGTGTATCATCTAATAATCATTCAACAATTTTGATAATGATCCCTCAAATTTGAGTATTAAATTACAAGAAAGACATGTACTGAACGGGATTTTTTGCAGTTGAAAAAAAAAAACTACCTAAAATATATCTTTGGCATTTCTGTACTGTAATTTACAATTGTTACTGATCAGCTAACCTATATAACAATACAGATATATCTGTAATTAGTCAAAATTGGCCAATAATATTGATCTGGCTTTAGCATAAGTAATCTATGCAGAGTGCCCTCTGGAAATTACAACATAGAAATTAACATTTCACATGGGGACAGGGAAGCTAGCTATTTGCATCACAGATACCACAGTGACACTTTGAGAGGAGGGTAATGTAGTTCTAATACTGTACTTTGTTGACGTGAACAAGCATCATTAGCTTCTGCAGCTGAAAGGTCCGGAGAGTGAAGGTCCACCACAGCAACGGGTGCCTGGCACCAATGATGATGGCGAAAATAAAAACAAGGGAAATTATTGATTTAAATGTCAGTGTAAAAACTGTCGTAACGTTTATTTTTATCCCAATTTTGGCCAATCGGGAGTGTGTTGAAATGCCAAGGGGATGAGTTTTGTTCCATAACAGAGTCCAGGCTGGAAAGTGAGTTTTTGGTGTTTTGAAATGGGACAATGTGAAGGAACCCTTAAGTGTTCACACAGAATCCTTTTAGCTGTCACTCAATGTTCCTCGGCAGCAGATTAGCCTGAGCTCAGCCCTGAGAGAGAGAGGACATGTTTGGACAACACCTGACATGACAGGCTGCTTAGCCATCTCCATTAGAGCCAATAAGAACTGAGAAAAAGCAGACCGCCTCAGTCTCCAAATTGGTGCCAGTGGGGTCAAGTTGCAGGAATATGCCAATTACTTAAATTGATCAGGAGACGGTTTCCTTGATAACCAATTTGATCAAGCTGCTGATCGTGTTACATGCGTCGCGCTGCACAGGCACCGAACAGGACGTCTCAGAAATTGGTTACTACGCACTAAAAAGGCTAAATGCAATTTCTTCTGCGAGAGTAATTCTGTTTCGTCATGTCAGGTGGTGGACGGGGCTGCAGCCATGTCCTGTAAACAATGGCGTTTCAGTTGATTTAATTAGGCAGGGAGGAAGTATTTAGGGGCTTAATTGAGATTGCAGTGGGAAATTGCTCTGAAATAGGGCTAGCTGATTTTTTTTCTCCTCTCTTCATAGTGGACATGACGAGGGATTTCACTCTTCTCTTTGTAGATAATTAGAATAACCATAATCACTCCCTGGATGGCCTGTGATTGGAGAGAGCCACATGCCGTACTCAAAATATGAAGAGTGTGTATGTTTCTGAGTGTGTGCCTGCATGCTGTGTGGAAGTATGCACATACATGCCTTCAGAGGGTTTTCTACATGCACAGAGACGCCGTCTTGTGCTTCTCTGTGCCTCAGATGGCAGCATTGTTCTTTGTGCTGCATGTGTCTGCCGCTACACGTTTTACTAATTTCTTTTATAGCTGCAGCAATTAGTCAAGAAATCAGTTAGTCAATCCAGAATTTTATCCAGCTATTTTAACTATTTTGATAATCAATTCATCGTCTTGAGTAATTTTTCTAAAAGAATAAGAATGCCAAAATTCTCGGGTTCCAGCTTCTCAAATATGAATAGTTTTTGGTTTCCTTAGTGTTCTATGATTGTAAATGGAATATTTTTGGGTATTGGACATAACAAGACATGTGAAGACGCCACCTTGGTCTTTGGGAAATTGTGATGGGCATTTCTCACCATTTCCTGCCATTTTTATAGACCAAATCAATTAATATGCGAAAACAATTGACTGATTAATCTATAATGAAAAGAAGTTTGTTAATTGCAGCCCTACTTTTTTTCATCCTGGGTTTACTGATTCTGACCTTACTATCAATGCTGCAACACGGTGGCATTTGCTGTGATGGAGCATTGTAATTTTGTAAGATCTCTTACAGCAGGATTTTTGTGTGTGTTTTTCATAGTTTCACTAAATGATTATGTTTATATTGTTGGAATATGTTTTTTTAATAGCATTTTTCCGATCAATTACCTGGGAGACACTGGCCAGGTTGTTTTACAATTGTGTTACATTTTTTGTGTAATAATATATATACAATAATAGAAGAGAAATTCCTGAAGTTTTTGATTGACAGTTGGTTGTTTCTTCCTAACCAGGCATTTGGCTTCATGTCACGAGTGGCTCTGCAGGCAGAGAAGATGAACCATCACCCAGAATGGTTCAACGTTTATAATAAGGTAATAACTTTCTCCACATTATGGCCCAAATCATAAATTTGTAATACTGATTGAGGAGTGACTTACAGAGCTGCATTTGTTTAGTATCCATTACAGAAATCACGGCTTGTAGAATCAAACAGTGTTATCACGGCTACGTGCGTTACTGCCATATTTACAATGCTACGGTTGGCTTATGACAAATTGCAGACACACTGAGATCAGTCAACCCTGGATAAAGTCAGATTTTTTCATGTCAAACAATCCAACACTGGTGAGCTCTCCACTCAAAGCCTGAAACACACTCTGTTAGTCAGGACGACGAAAAACCCCAGTAGCTTCACGCACTAATCCCATCGTTTTTCTTGTGAAAAGCTCTGCAAATATCTCTACCTCACTTCCACAACCCCAACGCTCACGCACGCTCTCACTCTCTCTGCCTCAGAAATAAAGTAGTGGTTGATATGACAAACCCAGTCCCTGAAAATCTCTCAGCATTAGGCTGTAGCCACTGAGTTACTGTGTGGTGGACCGGGTGCTCTGACAGGAATGCTGCTCCTAATCCACTCTTTATTAAAGTGGCTGTAGAATAGTGCTACAGGTCTCTGGGCCCCCACAGCACTTTCCAGCAGACACTTACACATAAATCCCACTCTGAGCTTCAGCCTCGTCAAAATAGATGCTGTATACTGAGCTGCTGCTGATATTCTATTAATATTCATTCATGCTCTATTCTTTTTTATTGGCTCTCAATAATAAGATGTGAGTTTGCAAACATTTTGTTTTTGGGCCAGAGCTTCTCTCCAGGGAGTAACCTCATTGGTTGAGTCAAACCTCAGTTGGTGGAGCCAAAGGCAGCCTGCTGGACATGGAGGTGGACATCCACTAAATTTATCACAGTTCCTGCGGGTATATCTGTCACTCTATGTGGATCAAGGCTTAAAGAGATAGTTCAACATTTGGGGAAACGCTGCACGAGAAATGCTTATTTGCTTTCTTTCCAAAATTTAGATGAGACGATTGATATCAATCTTATGTCTGTGCGTTAAGTACAGAGCTGGAGTCAGCATGTTGCTAGCCTAGCTTAGCATAAAGACTGGAAACACCTAGCCTGGCTCTGTCCAAAGTGAAAAAAAAATAAAATGAATTCTTAATTACATCTCTAAAGCTAAACAGAAATGTAGAAAGAACAATTTGTGGTTTTAAGTGTCAGGTTTAGTTCCATCATAGTGTCAAAAATTGTTATCTGACGTTGTTCAGTAGCTAGCTCAGAAATTATTGGCCAATGAAATTACTGATTTAGCAGGGGGGTTGTTAACACTTTTGCAAGGCACTGTATCTGTGTCACATTCTCATCCCCCTAAAGGTCTGATCCAAAAATTGCCCCTGCCAATCACAATGTTTGTTTACATGAACTTCCGTGTAGAAAACTCCTGTGTCCTGTACATACAATTGAACAGCGCTGAGAAAACAGGGACAAGGAACAACTGGATATACTCTCATCTTGTTTATCTAAAACACGTTTGATGCTTTCACATGTCAACACTTTCACCAACATTAGGTTGGAGACCTAATTTACCTGTCACAGACAAGAAAATGACACCACCCAAACTAGCAGTTAGTCAGTCCGACCGGTGGTTAGATGTTGCTGTTTGCAACGCTAGATTTGATTTATCAAAGAAGCGAGCAAAGCAACACAATACATAAAATAAGCACAGCAGAAACGTCCGATAGATCGGACCGTAAGTGATTTTTTGACCGCTATATTGATTCAAATTAGTTCATTAAAAATGTAATTTTGATCAGATATCCTTCTTTGCCATCTAAACTTGACAATTAGATAACATGCACTTTGGGATTTTACCAAAAATATTTGACTCTTAAGATTTTTTTGTAGTAAAACGTTGATTGTAGTATAACTTATCCTGTTTTTGTTTTGTGATTGCAAAGAATTTGTATGTGTCTTAACAGGTCCAGATTACATTGACTACACATGACCGTGGAGGACTGTCCAAGCGGGACATCAAAATGGCAAAGTTTATCGACAAAATTGCACTTTCAATGTAATGTCTTTGTCTTTAATCAGAGCCCACCTTGTTTTTATGCTTTCAGTCACAACTCTGCTCAGTCAAAGAATGATTCCTCATGTAAATGATAAAATACTATTCATTCATATACCTAAACCTGTGAAAGATATTCTATTTTAATATTTGTATTTTGTTTGCAGCATATCTTGTACAAGCTTTCTCTTAGAATAAAACTTGTAAAACAGTGCTGTCTCTGTAATTGATTTACAATAATGTAGCTCTGCGCTGACTCTTAAATAAGATGGCATTTCCAAGGTTTTGTAGTAAACTTTGCTCTGTGGTTTAGATTTAGGATTCCATCACCAACTGACTGGCTGATTTAATTTCTTTATGTGTGTGTGTCACTGTGTGGGTTTCTTGTTTTCAGCAGTGTTTATTTTCACACATGGAATTAAAATGGAGTGTAATTGCTCTGCAGTACTCTGTCTGCTACTTGCCAATGATCCAGAGGATACTTTTCCCTGTCGGCCCTCCACCAGAGCACATGTTCTCCTTTTGGCCATGGAGAGCGGAGCAAAATGACGAAGGGGTGAAAGTTAGTAGAAAGGGGATTTATGTGATTTACGGTTTGGTAAGGGATGAGTCAGATAGGGCTGCTGTGTTTTCTTGACTGGATCGCCATCAGGAGAAGATCAGAAAAGCGTGTAATAAAAGCCAAATCGGTAGAACTGTGTTCATGCTGCCAACCTATGTAGCAAAATGTCTCTGTCTGTCCTCTCTTGTGCTTTGTAGCTTCAGCCTGGAGAAAGTTAATGTATGAATGATTTATCTACATAGTGTATGCCCCAATTGGTCAATTGTTTCTTAACAATTAGTAATTATGCTTTGTCAGCCTTTTTTAATCAGGTCAAGGTGAATACAAATCCCCCAAATTTGCATTCTTTTATCAATCTTACTTATGTTCAAAGTCTTGTACCTAAAGGAATAATTCAACATTTTCGAATGTAAAGCTATTCACTTTTTTGCTGAGGTTTAGATGAGAAGATCGATACCACTCTCATGTCTGTATGGTAAATATGAAGCTAGGGCTTATCTTAATGGGTTACAATCCCCCAAACATAACTGAGTTAAGTTACTTTAACAACGAAATGAGTGGCATAGCTGAGGACGCCTAGCAGTGACATTTCTAGTTAAAGCACAGTGTAAAAAATATGGCAAGAAGGCAATGAGACAGTCTGAAGAGAGGTGCCTCCACCACAATTTGTAGCACGCTTGCTGGAAACAGCAATTCGATGCTGAGCAGCCAAGGTCATTACAATGAATGCAAATTGGCTGGCCCCTGCAAAGTAGAATGGCCTTTCTGGCCCCTTATCTTGACTTTGAAGATTCAGATAAAAATGCTACTCTCAACTCACCAATGCCTTGTTGAAAACATTAAAATTAGGTGCACATGTAATTTCTAAAACTAAACCGTCTCAACCAAAATGTTGATTAGGATCATGCGACGCGTGACACAAAGTGCAGCTGCAGCAGAAAAGAACATCCTTCCTTTCTACATGAGTTGGTGCAAATCAAACTGGGGTGTCAGATGTGGTCATTGGTGGGAAAATATACTACCAAAATATCACATTCACCCATGAGAAGAGATTTATTGAAATTAGATAACAAAATGACCCATCCTTTTGGTTTAAAGCATCACAGATTGACTTCGTCAGGTGAATGTGTTTTGCATAGTTCACTGTCAATGTTTCATTTCGTGTTTCATTTCAATAGATATTCATGCTTTTCAAATAAACTCCCATTTCGATCGGTCATGTTAAAAAGTTTTGTGTGTAATATTTTTTTTCAGATGACATTGCTGGATCAAACCCATAAAACTCAGTATGTAACCTACGCTTGACTGTTGCTGCTGAAGCTCAGTTTTCCGGTTCCTTTTAGGCCTTGACTAACAGGATAATTTGAACCTTATTGGCTATAGACTGACTGCATTTACATCAGATTAAATAATTTGTCAAACTTTCACAGTTTTGCCGTTTTACAGTGAAGGCCATCCAGGCCCACACACATGTTGGTGAGGTTAAAGCACATGCTCAAAGTTATATACATAGTAGATATAAATATCAAATTGCAAAGATGATTTGTGAGCACTAAACCCCCTGTTCATTGTCAAATTCTGACTGTTGCATCTGTTGTGTACTAAATCACACATTAAGTCAAACCACCTTGCCTCTGTACTGTACTGTTCTGTACTGTACTGTACTGTGTATCTATTGTCTCTATTGTCTCTACTGTCTCCTTTGTTGGACATATTAGCAGGACAACACCTTAATCTGTTGCCGTAAATAAGTAAAAGTAAATAGGAATGATTACTATGTAGCAAAAAAGGTCTCTGTGACTAATATACTGTATATATCGTACTTTAGATTGTTCTTGATGCATGTATGTATGAGTATTATTTTATTGGTTTAACTACTGTATATATAATTAGGTAGTTATAGTCCATTCTCAAACTTGGCTGCTGACTGTAGCCTTGTATTTTACGAGAGACAGATAGAGGTATCTTATCATCATCTAACTCCTCAGCGGGAAGCGAATATGTGTATTTCCCCCTAAAAAACTATTCCTGTAAGTCCAAAAAGCTAAAAAAAACGAGAAAAAAAATGATTATGCTTCGTGATGCATGTCTCAAGACCTTTAAATTGGCAAAACAATTGAATCTACTGGATGTATAAGAGAGGATGACATACGATTCTCTCTATATACGGTAAACACTCAGGCGTTATTTATAAAGATCTCATCAAATGCAGCTTTATTTAATGATATAGTATAAAGCTTAGGACTCTAGTGTCTTACTCAGTATTGGCCATCAGGTGAGGCAGTACAGTTGAACCACTGACTTTTCATTTCTAGGGTTGCAAGAAACATTTCTTTTCATTCATCAATTAATCTTATTATTTTGATTTTCATTTATTGTTTAGTCTACAAACTTCCCATCACAAATGATCAATTTACAATCCAATCCTCTTCTAAAAAATCTGATGCCAGTGAATGTGAATGGAAAGGTTCCTTAATACATGACTTAAATGATTATCAAACTGGTTATTGATTAATAAGTTTGTCTGTCAATAAATTAGTGGATTAATTGACTGATCGATTCCACCCTACAGCCTCTTTGACTGCTTGGCCACCATCATCTGTCCTCTGAAGAGGAAAAGGAGGAGGAGGAGGAGGAGGTGAGACTTTTAAGTGACCAGACAGCAGTTGCTACAAGGCCAAGCTGGACCAGCCCAGGCCAGATGTGGCCCCTTCAGATAATTGGCCTCAGCTGATGGCCAGAAGCAGCAGGCAGCCAAGCCAGCCCTCCCATTAGTGAACTCCCTGGATTCTGGCTCCTTAATCCGTTTTCAGCTTCACCTACTAATTCTGCACCGCTAGCAGTCCAGCCTGTCCGCGTACACACACACACACACACACACACACACACACACACACACACACACACACACACACACACACACCAGAGGGAGACAGACAGACAGGGGAAAGAATGAGGAAGAAAGAAGAAGCACATAAAGTGGGAAGGGCAGCTGAGGGGGGATAAGAGATTGAAGAAGTGGAGGGGGGGCAAAAGACAAATGGAGAAAGAACAGTGGAAAGAAATAGAGTTGAGAATAGATGAGTGGGACGGGCCAGGTGGAGGAAGCCTTTTTCCCTTTTTTTGTGCGAACCTTGAGATGGAAAAATAATAATTCTCCCCAGCATCAAGCGACAGAAAGGTAAAGAGAGAGAGAGACGGATGGAGTGGGGGTTTCATCAATGAGTGAGAGAAGAAACCGAGAGCAGGAGAGAGGCTTTCTGGGCTTTTTCCAAGTAGCTGCTGTGCGTGATAGCTGCCCATATTTCTCCTCTAGTGTGTGAATCGCAGTTTCACTCCCTGTCCATGTGGGGAAGGGTTGGAGGACCCAGTAGTGGCAATCTGATACTGCCAAATGAAGATAACAAGGTCATAGAAAGTCAATCTTGACTTAAGTCTGCTTTTGGAGTCTCCTGGGGGAGTGCACAGGCCAGCGTTTAGCATGCGGGCTCGTGTGTTGTGGGATTCGCTGCAGACACACCGCTGATAGTAATCACAGCGTGCGCTTGATGCCAAAAAGCAACCAGGAGCTTAACATTTGCAGAGACATTTGTATACCATTTGTTATTTGATCAAATGCACCCCTTACATTTCCCATGTGGTACGGCAGTTACTACTGGACAATGACTAACTGTTTTAATCTGTGAACAGAAACATATTGTTGTCTGTTTTGCTGTTAAATGGCAGTTTCATGCTGTCTTCTTCCATTTAAAAGACAAGTTGTCAGTAGCCTAGTCCTTTTTTTGTAAAAAGGAAAACACATTTTCTCTGGAAGGATCACAGTAATGGTTGTCATTCTGATTCCAGAGTGAAGTGAAGTATTAGCAACAGAGAAGCTCCCTAATACAGACATCCATTACAATCGTCAAGTTTCCATGAGCTAAGAAAAACACGCATTGGGGCTTTGTGACAATGCATTTTAGGATAGTCCAATGGGATTTTAAAGGAACATGCCGACTTATTGGGACTTTAGCTTATTCACTGTAACCCCCAGAGTTAGAAAAGTTGATACATACCCTTCTCATCTCCGTGCGTTTTGTAACTCTGTCTGACGCCCCCAGAGCTAGCTTAGCCTAGCACAGATCCTGGAGGTAACCGGCTCCATCTAGCCTACTGCTCCGAATAAGTGACAAAATAACGCCAACATGTTCCTATTTACATGTTTTTATGTCACAGGGTGTACAAATAACAAGGTACTTGGGCGGAGTGATTTGCTAGCAGCACCTGAAACCCTGTGGTGAGGAGCAGAGAGTTCGCCTGGAGTTCGCTCAGAGTTGGAGTATTAAAGTCAACAATTACTAGATAGTAAAAGCATAGTGACCTTGTTATTTGTACACCCTGTGACTATACAAATCACAACATGTAAACAGGAGCATGTTGGCGTTATTTTGTCACTTATTCGGAGCAGTAGGCTAGTTGGAACCGGTTATCTCCGGGATCTGTGATAGGCTTAGCTAGCGCTGGGAGCATCAGACAGAGTTACAATACGCACGGAGATGAGAAGGGTATGTATGGACTTATCTAACTCTGGGGGATACGGTGAATAAGCTAAAGTCCCAATAAGTCGGCTTGTTCCTTTAAAGGGTTTATCTAACATGAGAAGTAGGAGAACTTCCTCAGCCCATACACGGATGTTTAATTCTTCAGTTTATCCAAAAAAAAAATGATTTTGTTGGAAATACATGGTTTTTACTGGAAAGCAACAATGTGTAATATGGCTGTCTAATACTGTCAAATTGAATCAATTTGTTGTTGTTTTTTTACCAAAGAACCAATCTAAATATGTAAGTGTATGTACAATGTTAACAAGGAAAAATGTCTACAGCCACGCGGCTCTCTGATGCTGTTGTTAGGTACAACAGTACTTTGAGGTAAATGCTAACATTAGAATGATATCATGCTGATGAACATGTTTACGGTTAACATGTTCATAATCTTAATAATCCCATCCTAATATTTGCCAATTAGCAATAAACACAAAGTACATCTGAGGCCTATGGGAATGTCATTAGTTTTGCAATTTGTATTAGTCAAAATGTAAACCGGACCTGATGATGGTGCTGTTTTTCTTAATGTTACAGGACATAATAATATTTTAGACAATATTGTGCTTTCAATTTTGTGGTAACAGTTCAGGGGAGGCCCTTTCCTGTTTATACATGACAATGTCCCTGTGCCCAAACCATGATTCATAAAGAAATATGTTGGGTTGGAAGACCTTAACTGGCCTGCACAGAGCCCTGACCTCAACCCCATCCAACACCTTTGGGAAGAACTGTTGGCCAACATCATTGGCTAACTTCACTAATGCTGAGAGCAAATCCCTACAGCCATGTGCCAAAAACCCAGTTGAATGGAGGCTTTTATAACGGCATATTAATGCTCATCGTTTTGAAGTTGTGATGTTCACCATCACATATGGATGTGTTTTTCTCTTTTGACCATGTACAGTGCATTACATAAGTTGTTGTATTACTTTTTTTTAGTATAGCCACTTTCTGTCATTCCCAGTTTGCAGTAGTGATTTCCTACATCTCCCAGAATTCATTTTGTCAAGTTGGTGTTTAAAAGAGAGCAATAGTTAAATTCAGGATTTTTATTTATTGTCCCTGCCCATGAAGGTACAGTAGGCTAACTGTGCGCACCAATGCTGTTAAGATGTTTTGATGAGTTAAGAAGTCAGATAATTGGCTGCCTTTAAAATAAATAAAGTATGTTGAACCAGATCCTTCATACAGTAGGCTTCATTCTTTACTCAGCCACCCACAGCTCTCTTTAGTGTGTTTTAAGCACAGACACACACAAAAACACTTGGCTGTGAAGTCATTGCAGTTCGACTCAGCACAGTCAATAATCCCAAAATGACATGTCATGTGTCAGCTTTGTCAGAATTACTGCGGTACTGGGACAGAGTCTTGTTGGTAATTACATCATTTTCTCAGGACACATATAATTATAGTAATTCATGCTGTTGTACTTTGGCTTGCAACAGCATGCAGTTATTGTCCAAATACTCCTTTGACTATGTGATCAAGTATTTTGGAATAAACCTTCAGCTCCATAAATCTTTCTTTGCAGCACAGCATAAATGTTGGCTTGTTATGGCAATTACTAGAACCATCAGGTTGGCTTTTGGGTGATTAAGTCAAAATATATTCATAAAGATAACATATTTAACTTTAGGTGCATACTCAACATGGATATATACAGCTCATCAGATTTAGGTTATATTGTTAATGGACAAAATGCAATGAAATACTGGAGGAGGAAGGAAGTAAAATAAGCAGCAACAGGTCCGTTCTTATCCTGGAAAATTTTGGGTGTTTGTTCAACTTTTTGTTAGGGTTTCACAGATCATTTTAAATACTTTTCGGTCATGCTGTAGGAATGAAGTCCACACGATAACTTTTAAAAAAAAATTGAAAACTACGCCTACTTAAATTTTTTATATTTCTCTTATTGTCAACAAGTTCCATGGAAAGTTCAAAACCAACGTGATAAACCGTTTCTCAACACTTTCCGACTTCCCTACTCTGCCTGTAGCTCCCCAAGGTTCCTGCTGAAGATGTAAATATGATATTGATAATGATAACGGCCTTGTGAACCTACTAGTAGGTGTAGCAGGCCCTTTCTAACCCATATATATGAGGCTGAATACCACTGATAACATTGGTGTGAAAAATGTACACTTTCAATTTTTAGAAAAGGCTTAGTAATTTCCTAAAACAGCTGGGCACTTGTTGGGGACTATTTTAAACCGTGGACTAATTAGAGCTCTAGTAGGTATTTGGTAGGTATTAGGAGTGACTCAAAATAAACAAAAAATTTAAAATATTCATGGTATTGAAGGAACATGTCATCCAGTGCAGCGGTCTATGGTACAGAGGAATAAGATATATCAGGTGGAGTGAGAGAGAGAGAGAGAGAGAGAGAGAGAGAGAGAGAGAGAGAGAGAGAGAGAGAGAGAGAGAGAGAGAGAGAGAGAGAGAGAGTCTGCTTATTGTTACCTGCTCTTTCTCATTTGTTTCCCTACTTCTAATCATGCCAACTCTATTTGGATTGACTGTATGTCTTCCTTTTGGCTCTCTTGGCTTTTCTATCTCTCTGATTTTTCAATATTGATATTAACATTTAATTTTTTTAATTGCATATCAATGTGATGTTTCCCTTGATTAACTATTCTTGAATTGGTAAACAAGATTTAATAAATATTATTAATAGAGGTACCCATTTGTTAATGCTTATTCTTCAGGTTTTATTGACAGTTGGCAAACCAGTTTATAGACGCATTATCACCACCCACTGTACTGGAGAGTGACACAACTTACACAACCACCCATTATATACCCTAAAAGTACCTAATTGGAGTGGATCACACCACTAGTAGGGGAGCTCACCATAAACACACCCATATAGACAGACAAGTTGTCCACATGGATATTTAATATTTATACCGTATGTTCACAATTCACCAAGAAATTACATTGCCAAACGACAGTATGTGTAACTACCAGTTTTAGAAAAACACATTTAATTAAAAACAGACAAGCCCCCTCCTTTTTTAAAACATGATAGATCCAGGAAGTATAAATCAACATGAGATTCTTCTCAGATCCATTTGCCCAAGGACCAGAAAAAAGACCAGTAACAAAGGTAAGACAGTGCCTTGACATTGCACGTATGCTAGCAGTACTTAGCTTACTACAAACATTTACAGCAAACATGCCTGCGCTACTGGCCCAAATGGTGGTTTGTTTCATACTTTGTGTAGCAGTAAATTCCATGGCTAGAGAACTGCAGACTCATGAATCCTCTTATGTCACACTAACCCTCCTTGTCTGCAGTAAAAGTACAAATGTGCTTTTAGCTATTAGCATAGCACTAGACAACAGGCTAATCCATTTTTTTTAAATTGGTATGTTTGCTGGTATGTCATGTTGTGGTTTCTTTTCTTTTTTTTGTCATTTGTACTATTGTGTCAAAATGCTTACTTTAGCAAGGTTAATACTGGCACAACTTGTGCTTACCATGTGATATCAAGTGATAGTGATGCTAAAATACACTGTAAATAAAAAGGGAAATATGAGGGTGAGACTGTTTTGCCCTCAACACCCAACAAATTAGGCTTTCTTATCCCTCATGTGCTCAGTTTTGTTTTGTCTGAGAGCATCATAACATACGTCCTCTAAACGTAGAGATTTCCATAAAATAAGAAATGCTTTATGGATTTAATTGATACTAAATTGAAAAAATGACCCCTTCATTTGATGAAAGCTTGAAGTCTTGTGCTGATGTCTGCCAATAAAGTTGGCCACTGTTAATTGTTAAATTTTTAAATGGAGCTTGGTGCGATATTGGCTGCATACAAGACTCAACACAATGTTTAGGGCTACAATCATTTCAGTGTATAGTCACGTCACAGTCACCTAGTTGTGACTTCTGGTTACAAATACAGAAATCAAAGACTTTACCTCTCAAAATAAAAAAAAATGCATTCATGTTCACAGTATGGAATACAAAACTCAAGAGGTTTGAGGTTGACTGAGAATGTCCAGCAGACATCAAGCACATGTCACTCATCACAGGCCCAGAGTGTGGAAATAAGTTCTGCTAAACAGGTATAATAATCATCTCATCTTTTGCAGCACATTGTATGTAAAAGCTTTTTACAAGATGACTTAAGGTCTCTCGGTATAACACAATGCAATTCAACAGCACCACAGACTAAAATAAATCCTCAAATAACAGTTGTTACAGTTGTAGCAACACCTCTCTAAAACAGTTTCAACTAAAACTGAACATTACAACCTTCACTGGCAACTTAGTGTTTTATCCCTCAAGAAAATAGTTGTTTTATGTCACGTCACTCATTTCACAGCCAGAATAGTCTGGTAAGTAAAATGGTATCCCTTTAATTGCAATGCATGTGCATACAGATTGGTAAGTAATACACTTTTCATCTGATGGCTTTTCTAGTGTGATATTGACATCATATACAATCCCACGGTTAATGTATTGCCACAATAGTCTCTACTCCTCTGCGAAGACTTTCCACAAGATTTTGGAACTTGGCTTGAAGTTCTTCCACCACACCAAACTAGGAAAATAATTTCTTTGGACCTGGCTTAGTGCATGGGGGTATCATGTTGAAACGGGAGAAGCTCCTCTCCAAACTGTTGTGGGCTGTAGCATTAAGATTTAAATTAACTGGACTAGCCCAAAAATATGAAAAATAACCCCAGGCAAAAGTAAACAAATGTATGGACACATACATTAAAGTGTACATTTGACCCTATAGTGATCAAGTCCAATTCTTGGAACTGGTAAATGTCCAGCTGCAGCTTACTTCGCCTTCCCTCTGTTTATAATGCAAAATGTTTTCTTTAGCATATGACATTGTACACAATACAACTTTATATATTGGCACTTATTTCAGTAACAACGTATGGTATGGGGCTTGCATTTCAACATTTAGGTCAGGCTTGGTCTTGTCACTCACCTGTAGCGGTTGCCAAAAGTTTATAACCCATTACAATTTGGCTGAGCTGCACCAACATAATGGCACGCACAACGCAAAATGTAGTGAAAACTGAAAAGGGATCTACGATAACCGTTTGAACCAAGCAAAACATGCAACATCTTGAGCAACGGTTTGTGATGAGTTTCATGGCAACAGTAATCCAAAAGCAATCAAACACGAGCAGCAATTGAGCCTGTTGGTTCACTTTCTTGTAAAGGTGTTTTTTTGCAAGATTAAGTTTCGAAAAACCTCCCCGTAATTGAAAAGGAGATGGGTTTTGTCTTCCAAGACTAGATTGTGCAGATGTAAAGGACCATACAGCAAGTTTATCAACACATTTTACATCCCTGTCAGCCATGTTTTCTCAATTCCAAGCAGCTATTACTTTTGATTGCTTTTGGTGTGGTATCAAAGACTTGAAGCACACTCAAAATATGGTCTATATACATTTGTATCTGTCTGTAAATAAGCTGCTTTAATCGATTAATTGGAAGGTCTGCACTGCATCTCACACGTTTCAGGTCTTTTTAATTGTATTTTCCTACCATATGAACATGAATGAAAACTAATTGCTTCCTGGAAGACTGGAAACTCATTCGTAATGCTCAAAACCAAATGGTATGCTTAAAATGGTCAGTACTGTAAATTACATACTCCTGATTTGTGTGGGCTGCTAGTGCAGCAGCTGCCATTACATGCAGAGAGATAAACGTCAGTCTGGTGCTGTCCTTATAAACCCCTGCTGATATTGTTTGATTAAAGGGTCAGTTTTCTTTTATTATGGAGTCTAGGTGATTCTGAATAAACTACAGGTTTGCATCTAAACAGGGACTTGGTGTGTTTATAGGACGCAGCAGCTGTAGTGCAGGTTTCAGGATCAGATGAGCTGCTGCAAGGAGCTGGCAGCAGAAAACTAACAGAAGCTGAGCAACATTCTAGTCATAGCTGACGTAAGGCCTTGGTTTAGCAGTGCTTGTTTTGTTTATTAGGGTACACCAGATGGGTGGAGTTGTAGATTCAGATGTGAGCTACAGAAGTGTAGTGACTTTCAAATAATCAACGCATCAAGTTTCTTTTTTTATTATGTTGTGGTGGTATTTGTGCCTACCAAACACTTTGATGGAATTCATCATCGTCATAGTCAGGGTCATCCTGATGAAGACATTTCCAAAAGGGAGGGTGGGAGCTGCCTCTTTTATGCAACCAATAATGCTCATATTATGCTCATTTTCAGGTTCATAGTTGTATTTAGAAGTTATATCAGAATAGGTTTACATGTTTAATTTTCAAAAAACACCATATTTTTGTTGTACTGCACATTGCTGCAGCTCCTCTTTTCACCCTATTCCATCTTTGTTGGGAGTCTCACATGCGCAGTTAGGTAAGGACTACAAGCCAGTCAGAAGTGGAGTATGAGGGTGTGCCATGCTAGCAGCTAGGCGAGCATTATAACGTGTGTTACAAATTGACGCACGTTCTTCACGGAAGTAAAGGCTGGACTACAATAGAGCTGTTTGGAGCAGTTTGTGAACAGTGCTTTCTGTTGGAGATGGTAAGTGCCTATGGGGTGGACGTTGGGCTTTTTCACTTCGTAAACCTATAACATGCACAAAAAAAAGATCACAATAAAGGAAAGGAAAAAAGCCAAAAAGCATAATATGAGCACTTCAAGTGTATCTGCAAATATTTTTGCCTCTTGGTTACTGATCTTTTACATAGCCCACTACAGTCTAAGCTCACCCATGGCTGTATTGACCTCTTAGGGGCCCCCAGGGCAAAAGGTATGCTTTTGGGCCCAAGTGGACCCCAACTCCTAACATCCTCAATGCAACTTTACAGTAGTTTAGTTTGCTGTAATTTGGTTAATGAATAAAATTGGATAATAATAAAAATTTGAATAATAAAAGGCTTGTGACTAGATTTTCATAACAAGGCACAAAGGTCAGGGCCTCAACATAACCATGCAGGACCTGTGTTAGTGGTGCAAATTCTTGATAAAATTTGCAGTTAATTAAATTACCAAAATCAGTTGACACACATTGGACTTTTGGGCCGCGGTGCGTTTGCCTGCTTTACTCGCCTGGTGATAAACACTTCCCCCGATGTGGGAGGAGCAGTTAATAAGGGCCTCATGGAAAGCCAGTATTTTAACTGACATTTTCAAAATAAAAACAAAATGAAATTTGATGTTTAATAACCAAAGTTTGCGTTCTTTTGTTCTAAGACTAATCACAAAAGGTCTGTGACAACATTTTAATGTCCAGCATAATTTCTTCTTCAATCTGTCTTAATTTTAATTTGCAGTGATCGTTGGCAGTGGTGGACGAAGTATTCAAATCCTTTACCCAAGTAAAAGTACTAATGTGTTTTATGTGCAAAAATCTTAATTAGTAAAGTAACTAGTAACTAAAGCTGTCTGAATAATGTAGTAGAGTAAAAAGTACGATATTTCTTTCTGGAATGTAGTTTAGTAAAAGTATAAAATGGCATGAAAAGAAAAGACTCAAGTAAAGTACAAGTAGCCTACCTCAAATTTGTACTGAAGTTCAGTACCTGAGTAAATGTACTTGGTTACATTCCACCACTGGTTAGAAATTAATTCAGTATTTGAGTCCAGTTTGACTGCAACTCTACCATCTTGATACGGTGACCTAAATTTGTGGAGCAGTCCAGAAAGAAAGCAGCAACTCTTCCCCCAATCCCTTCCCCCCCCCCCCTTCAACACATACATGGCACACATTCCATTTTATCTATTCCTTCGCAGTATCTCTAATAATACAGGAGAAGCCTTACCAGATAAAAACTAGTTCAAATATTTACCGGCTATAAAGTGGCGTGTTGAACTTTGCCCTCCAGGTTCAAGCGCGTTCACGGTGCCGCGCGGTCTTATTCCTAACTGAAAACAAGTAGGCCTATTATAGCTAACATTTATGAACGACAGGATGCGCGCTTTGTTTCTGTTACGAATCACTGAGCCTCGGGTGCGCTTTGTCGTCTCGCCAAACCTTTCCAAATAAAAACGTGTAGCTGGCAGTTAAAGCCAGTGAGAATCCCGCCCTGAGTAAACGCTCTGCCCCTCCGTGCACGCGGGCGCGCCCAAGGAAAGAATTTGAAGCCGCGCGCTGGTGACGTTACTGTTGCGACTTGTTATAAATGGTGAACCTCAACAACAAAAGAGCTTCAGTAAACCTGTGACAATTACAGTAGCAGTAGTTAATGTCAACTATAAGACTTCGAAAATATTGGGCTATATGTATGTATGTATGTATGTATGTATGTATGTATGTATGTATGTATGTATGTATGTATGTATTAGTTTTAATGGTCTATTGGAGATCACCAACACGCACCAAAGTCTGCATGAACTCACATTAAAGTGCCACAGATCCAGGTTAAGGTTAAATATTGTAGAGCTAAAGGAGAGGACATCAATTCACCAACAAAGCCCCCGAATTACATGAAACTAATTTGTGAGTATCAGAAACACCATGGTTATAATATAGATATTATAGAGCCACTATGGGAGATACATTTTTCAGAAAAGTACCTCAAGTTAAATAAACTCCCCAAGTATTGATGACTCACTCCATATTAAAGTGAAATATTATAGAGCCGATAAATTCATGCTAATTGTGGTAAAATATTAACCTATAGTCCATAGGATTCATAAACTTGCATTTGAGCACAGACACTACAAATTAAGAAACAATATAATGGAGGAACGAGAAATTGCCAAAAAAGAAAACTGACTTGAGTGTCAGACACAGTATGGCGAAATATTAGGTCTGTAGGAATATTATAGGAGTTTCAAAAAGGCATTTAGTTTAAAATAATCTACTACAGACGCACTACAAGTCAAGATTGAATATTACTGGAATATTATAGAAATACTATAGGAAGGAAGTTGGCAACAAGCCACCACGAAGGTCAACATGAACTCACTTTTGAGTGTTAGACATGCTTCAGTTTCCAGTAAAAAGTTAAGACTGGTTATACTTTAGGAGACAGTGTTGTATGTCAAGATAACTCACTTTTACGAGCCTATAGAGCAATAATAGAAGATAATTAGTGTAAAAGACTAAAGTTAAAACTCCATTATGCATAAAGACACTGGTTTACATAAGTTTGTTGACTTGTAACCCTGGTGTATGTCTAAATCAGTTCTCAGTTGTCAGAGGCTGTTTTATTAGTCATTAGAAGCCCGTTTCACATTTGATGGTTGATTCAAGTGTTGCCTCTAATCCTAACATCCTCCCCTCACACAGCACTATCAGTTAAAGCACACAATCATTACTGCTACATTTGTGCTCCGCGCTAATATCAGTCTCACGGTGAGTAATATAGATATGGGGATTTCTGCAGGTGTCCGAAAACAAGATATGGTATTGATTGAATTCATTTTGTATGCACTTGGACAAAACGTGCGCGGGATTGTCGCCAAATAAGAAGTACTAGCCTATGCAGTCTTTTTATAGGAGGTATTTGACGCATTTTGAGACACTCGAGTCTGTATTTTAGAGTTTCGCATTTCTGAAGCTCAAAAACCAATTCATCCCGTGATTATGATATGCAGGTTGTATATTATCTGAGGCGGAGACACAAGCCACACCACGCTACTTAAAATGATAGTCAGTTATTTGGCCCATAGAAAGGTGAGGGTGCCTGCCAAATTTCAGCCTGAGGCACTCCAACTTTAATCTGTGTTCTAGAGGAGGGCAGAAATAAAGTAAATAATCATAAATCGATACTTGGACATGTATATACAATAAAACCCATCAGAGGCCATGTAGGACTATTCTGCACTGAGCGGTAAAATATGTTGATTATTCAATAAGTTACAATAGCCAATAATCTTAAATAAGGCTTTAGACAATGATCCTATAAATTCCTGAAAATGTGTGTGTATATTAAGGTCTGGAAATTTGGTAAGATGCGTATTAACATGAATTTCTTCCTTCACAGAGAAAATGTAATTTGATGTTCAATAAAGTGAAAGGAAAGGCAATAATGCAGGACTAAGCTTCAAAATGAACAAAAGAAAAAACAAATTTATCGTGGTTAAAGCCCAGATGCCTACTGGCTAGTCCCAGTGATCCTTCAAAAAAATCTTCTTAGGCTGTTTCTGAGAATCCTTTTAAACGGAGTGGATCGATAGGCTGCGGGTATTAGGTTATTAATTTAGCTCCGATGGGGGGGGAACTGGCCCACATACGCCTGTCTCGTTAAACAAAAACTCTTCTTAAACATGGGCTACTTGAAATAAACCTTTTTCCTGGAGTTTATTCAAACAAACATGTTACCATAAACACATGAGGACTTTGAATCGACTTTTGTATACAGCTTAGGCTAATGAACTTCTGCAAAGTCTTACATTATCGTACAAAACACGTTGCACTCAAGTTTAAACATGCGGGGGTTTTCGGTTTCAGCAAACAAAACACATTTCAAAGTAAAGTCACTGAACGGGAGGCATCATGGAGTCAAACGGGCCGGTGGTACCCTGCATAAACGGTAAATAGAAAGCACACATAAGCAGTATAAAATATGTACAATATAGGTTAAATTTCTTTTCTCGTATTGAGTTCATGATATGCTCGACACTTTATTTTTTTTTCTTGCAAATCCTTGTTAAATCGAGACCCTCCCCCCCCCAGCCAGTCTTCAAAAGCAAGCAAGCACAAAAAAAAATCCCATCGTCTGTTTTATGTTAGACCTGTATATATTTACATTTATATATGTACAATGCAGCAATGTAACACGTCTTCATCTTTTTTTTTTTTAAATCCAAAAAAACTGGACATTTCAATTGCTGTGCAAGTTCATTGGTAAACATATAACCCGCATAATCCATGTTTTCCTCCTTTTTTTTTTTTTTTTACATTTTTTTTTTTTTTTTTTAAATGATTGCAACTAATCCAGTTTAGTTGTCTTGGATTTGTTTCCCCCATCCGCAGGTAGCCTGAAAGCTCTTGACACCGTGTCCGTTTATCACATATATTTATTTATATTTGTAACATTTAGGCCGCGCTTTTGGCCCGTCAGCTGTTGTATTGACAGGCGTTCAGGCTCGACCCGGGGCTCTGCAGGCTGCTGTATCCAAAAGTAGGATGCTGTTTGGATTTGAGTCTGAGGGTGGCCAGGCTGGAGTTGCAAGTGTCCCGGTAAACGCTGTAGGGAGAGCCGGGAGGCCCGTACGGACACGCGGACGACGACATGGCTGAGTTGATGCCAGACGTGCCGATCCCGTTCAGGTTGCTGATGTTGTTGAGGCCCGGGGTGGGCATCCCCGGCACGGCGGAGTGGCCCATGCCGGAGGCCATGGTCATGGAGGAGATGGAGTTGGGCGTCGGAAACATGGACTGCGAGGTGAGGGGGCTCATGGAGTTGAAGAAGGTAAAGTTCTTGGTGGACAGCGGCGCCGGGGTGAGGCCCTTGTTGGTCCAATTGTTGTAAGTGTACGCCGGGTACATGTCTTCATAAGGTTGCATGAGTCCGCTGAACTGCGGCAGGTAGCTGTTCTTGCACAGGTCCATCTGCTGGTTGCGCTCCCGCTTCCTCCACTTAGCCCGACGGTTTTTGAACCACACCTGGAGGAGACACACACGGGTTAGTGTTGTGGACTTTGAGGAATGAGCCAGGTACCACTCGGCCCCCAAATAGTAAAATATGTGAATGTCTTTTGGTTCCTGATTTTGTTTTTGCCATAGGCCTACACTTCCTAAACGTATTGTCGTACGGGCCAAACTCTCCAAATGTCTGTATGGAAGGATTCTGCAGTCCATTGGATTATAGCCTATTACAAGTAATAGGCTATAATCCAATTTTCCATTCACAATGACGCTGTACTGTTTTTTTTTTTTTTCTTAAATGTCATAAATTGTAGTAATTATGTAAGTATTTAACCGCTAGAAATTATACAAATTTAGATTTGTTTTTAGATTTCTTTAAATATCACACACAATGTTGTATTTGTGTGTGTGTGTGTTCTGTGGCTAAAAGAGCAACACACCTTGATGACCGCAGCACATTTGGGACTCCAAAGTGCACAGAAATACTATTCCATCGGTATTAAAGACCCACTCAAACGCCCTACATTGTTAAATGTGAAGCTGTAGTCCCACATTGAATGATGTTCTCAGATGGCGGAGGATTGGTTTACAGCAGTTTGCAAACACAGCAAAAAAGGCCCAGACTGTATTATATCTTCATATGAAGAACACACATATTTGCCTCACGGTCAATGTTTTCAGTTAAGCTCTATACATTTTAGCCTATGCTATTTATATATGGTCACATATATGCCTTTTGAAATATAGAAAAAAATATTATTGGTATAATTTTTTTCTTCAAGTGAAATTCATCCTCATTTTGAGTTCTCGAGTCCTAGATGTGGATTTGTTTTAGAGCTGTTATGACTCTTCTCTTTTGCCCCCAGTCAACACATTAATTGTCTTTTCATTCTAAAATCCTCACAATCATTCCCACATTAAATTAGATAGTATTTGTTGCAGCCCGAGTCCAGACAGACCACTTCAAATTCATCCAGTAAAATTCCCCTTAAATTTGGTAAAAAATAAATAGTTACTAATACATAGTGACAGTAACTGCGGAGGTTGAAGCAGTGACAGTCCCAAACGGACTTATTTTCAAAGCCACGTTTAGGCTATTTGAGTTAGTTATTTGCTCATGAAGTGAAATTAGCTCCGAGTGCGCATTTTTTTTTAAATTGAATATTCCCTGTGAGAAAATGTATCTTAAAATATTTAAATTTTCTGCAATTTGATTCCTGTCATGAAAGATTTTTAAATAGTTTACAAAATGTAGCCTAAAGGAATCTCATGAATTGTGTTTCAAAACAGACGTAATTCAAATAAGAGCCAGTAACACAGCCTACAACATAAATGTATTTTTGACTAAAGCTGGAGCTAAGGATGTGTTGATGGTAAATTGGTGGTTGGCGAATTTCCTTTTTTAATTTGTATTACTTCATGTCTAGGAATGAAATTAATTCTGCATTGCGTGCGGGTTGAATGAACGCGTGTGTATGTATGTGCCTATGAACCAGTATGTAGGTCAGACATCTCAAAATCAAACCAACAAGTTTACAGCATGGATCAAACACGCGCATGGGACGACTGTAAATGAATCAGAAACGAGCCTCTGGATATGCTCACGCCTTATCGAAACCTGACAAAATATCGGTTAGTCGGCACTCTGCGAGTCATTTTTTAATTCACAGTAGAAACAGTTTACAAGTTGAATCATCAGACGGGCCCGCGGTGGCTATTTATAGTCGTGCAGGGAACAGGGTGCTGCGGACAAATTGTCCACAAAGACATGAGCGATGGGACAGAGCTGCGGAGGAAACACGCAGGCTGCGTTTCACAGCACAGTTTCCTGTACCGAACAAACAAAATAAAAAATAATGTAAAAAGTACTTTGGCTTTTAATGGCGTTTTAACAAGCAAACACTTCCATTAGAGCTAATCAAACAATGTTAACATGCGAAATAGCTGAGCCCACAAATATTATTCAGTCTCAATATATTATCTGTCAAACTTGATTGGACAAGATGACCTTAAAAAGGTCAAGTACAAACACTTTAAAATGTCAAAACGTTTTTAATAAATGCTCACTGCTCAGATATGAATCACAAATAGTCAGGCTGCGCTGTGTCATGCAACGAGCTTTACAATGTTGTTTTTATTCCGCCAAATAAAAGGCTGCACTGTTGGAAATCCACCCTCCTTGGCTCCAGAAATAAAAATCCAGCACTTTAAACTTGTTCTGGGAGTTCTTTTTACTTTCCCTTGCACTTTAAATAGCTGTGTGCATATTTTTTTTTATGCAATTTGAGACTGTTGCTTTTTTGCAAGGACGGGCTGCCGGGCGCCAGTTGCTGTAAATGAAAACCAACTGCATTGTTTTGTGTTTAACGCGCGTTTCTTGCATCCACATTTTTATCTGAGAAAAGCGCAGCCAGCATGAATGTATGGTGTGTAAAGACGGCGTCGCCCTGCAGAGTTGAAAGCAATTTGTTGTGCTTGTTTTCTGTTATATTCAAACATCTTATGATTAAAGTTGGTTAGGTTTTTATTTTTTTCCCCAAGTTGTTAAATCTGTCGTACTGATGTTGAAAAATCCTCCGTGAATAATTATCACACGATAAACTATTCATTGCACAGCTCCAGGTAGATTTGGCTGCATGCACGGTCTCCTCCACGGGGATAAATAAGGGTCCGGACTGGTGATGATGTCATCAAAAGACAAATCCTCCATTAGCAGCGTGGATACACCCTCAAAAAGGATGTAAATTCCAACCGAACCCAAATAGTTAACGGCTTGCATTTCTGCTAAATTTTGAACATGAAATGTGTTGCAGAAAGGTGTCTTTTAGCCCTGCTTTTGTCAGTTGAGAATTAAGCACTAGTTTTAAAATTTGAAATACCTTTGGGATGCACCTTAGCTCAGTCAGGGATGACTGCAACTTAATATCGGTTAACAGTTCGAAAAGTCTTCCAGTTTCTTGTCAAAGGATTTTCTTCAGCTAGTCTCTGAATTATATCATATCACACATTTTGTTTCCAACTGGGTTGTTTAAGTCACTGCAATCATTTACATGCACTGTTAAAGGCTGGATTTTCACTCCTTCATTCAGTAACAGTACATGAAGAAGTCGTTTTGCTGACACTGTGTAGATAGTGTTATCGGCTAGTCCTGATATGAAATGCAAATGCTGGGAGAGAGAGTCTGTGTGGACATCCCGAGTGGAGATTTTTCTACAATCTTATCAAAATAGCTCTGTTTAGGCAAATCAATCGTCAGTTTTGTATATAAATGTTAGTTGGAACAAGAGGTTATACTCTCAGCGCACCAAGTGTGTGCGACTCTATCAAATTTTATAAGGTTGTTTTTTTAGTATACTTTTAAGTCACTTTTTGCTTTAATTTTCTTATAACTACTTATTTCAGAGTATTTCGCTTAACATTTTTTTTATTATTATTTGGTTCATGAGTGTTGGAGTTGTTGTTGTTGTAAATGCTGTCATTCATTTGTCAAATCGTCTTTACGCACAGATTACGCACGGCCGGCGGCCTGCCTGCTGGCCTCTTACCCGGACTCTGGCCTCGGTCAGGTTGGTCCACACGGCGATTTCCTCCCTGGTGCTCATATCCGGGTAGCGGTTCCTCTGGAAAGTGGCTTCCAGCTCCTGCAGCTGCTGGCTGGTGAAGTGAGTCCGCTGCCGCCGCTGCTTCTTCTTCTTGGGATCGTCCGCGTTCCCGTCATCACTCCTGTGTTCGGCGCTCCTCTCCTTTTCTGTGGATAAATATATCGGATATAAATCGAGGGGCAATTATTGTATGCTAGGGATATGGTACTTTGAATAACATGTACATAAGGGACATTTTGCATTTAAAAAAGTTAATCTTTTCACCTTAAAAGTTAAACGTTTAAGAGGAAAAATAAGTGCACCAACGTGCCAACCCATCCTAAAGCTTTAGGCCAACTATAACCGAAATGGCCTGTCAGCATGAAATAAGCAACGCCAAAGCTATAATACATTATTTACAAAGTAAAGAATAAGCCCCAGAAGAAAAGTGACAGATTCATGTCAGTTTTGTATCAATTATTTCAAACACACTTAGATCTTCCTCGCTTTACGCGGATAGATCAATATATATTTTTTGCCCACTCTTATCTCCCAACTGCTATCTTGTATTCGTGTTCTAACAAGATTGGCTCATTAAACTGAAGGGTCAACACGTGCAAAGGTAAATCACAAAAAGGAATTGTCTCTGGAATGTTTGCCAAAAATAAAAAGGAACTTAAAACCCAAAGCCCCATTATTTAATTTAAGCCCCATAAAAAATTCAAAGGAAATGAGAAATGACATTAACCCAAATTTGCTATTTATTCCTCATATGGAGTGAGACGGGGAAGAAAGTCAGTTTTTTCTAAAAAAAAAAAAAAAAAAAAAAATAAAGTTGCCAAATTGAAGAACAAAAAGCTTCTCCAAGAATTGTTAATACAGACCTTGTGGTTTAGATTAGTGGATGGTCCCAATATTTATGGTTTGTTTTAATGCATTTACTGACACCAGGCCAGGCTATTCCCCACATTTCTCTTTGACAGATCTCGGGATCCTGCCAAGTGTTTGGTTCAGCCCGCAATAAACAAAAAAATGCGTTTAACTGCACCAAAACCGGACTGTTGTCCCCGTTCTGTTGTATTTATGCGCATTGAACTGCAGAACTGAAATAAACCAAACTAAGCTTTACTGCAGATTAATTTTGATGCGTTTTATCTTTGTGCATGTTGCACCGTAATACACGGAAATGCATCATCGTTGCAGTGAGAATAAGCAAACACTGGGACAAAATTGTCTCATTTTTCCGTAGCGTTAAACTGTCGACGTGCCTCTGTGACAGTCCACCGTAAACGGGCTTATGGAGACGTAAAATAAACTGTTATTGCACTTAGAAGAAGAATTCGAGTTGCTAAAAGCACTCTGACTGTGTACCTGCCAACTCTGTGTCTGAAGACTCGCTGCTTGAGTTCTCTAAAGTTTCTCGACTGCCTTTTGAAGTTCTCGGTAAATGAAACGCGGGGGCCACGTCGCGGGCCGGCGGTGCTCTCACGGCCTCTGCGACTCTGTCCAAATTCATCCCACCTTGAAGAGAAGGATGCGTACAAAGGGGAAACGGGGTGAATCCTTGGGTGCACAAAGCTTTCCTCAACAGCTAACAATCCACCCGCTGCCAGACACACACCACGACATGAGAGGATGAATCACACAGGGAGAACTTCCACGAAAGTGTTCTTCCCCGAAGAAAATTTTAAAAACACACAGCCCCGTTTCCCTCCTCTACAGCAGTGACTGCTCCCCTTCTCTCGCTGCAGGGAAAAGCTTGTGCCCGCTGTGACTGAGAGGAAGCTCCGGCTCTCCAATCCACGTAGAGACCCACCCATCTGCTGCGTTTAACCTCCCCAAAATGAGCGAGTCCCACCCACTAAGACGGCCCGCTGCAAGAAAACATCCAGCCCAACAAGTCTGATGTCAAGCTAAAAAAAAGTCATCAGACGTTTGGATTTATCGCATGCAAATCAAGTTTAGCTGGAGTGAAAACGTAAAACGCGTCCTATCTGAGCAAAAAGGACCATTTCCACCAAGTGACTTTATACTCTCCAGTTTGTTAATCGACTTACTCGACCCAGTATTAGACAGAACGACTGGTTAACGTAGATATTTTTTGCAGCGTTCATTTGCTTTTTTTTTCAGTTGTCGGGGGCGCGCAATGCAGCGCATTGCTATTTAGGAGTAAAATGGGCCTTTTATTCGTGAAGGCATGTTTTGAAATGCGTCCAGCGCAGCGCAATGTGTGCGCTTATACACACATGCGCTCCCAAACAATGTATATCTCGGATATGCACTGAGCTGAATAAACATTTGCCATCTAACACAGGCCTGCCTAGTTACGGTTTCCTCGGTATGAAAAGTGCATGGTGATATTAAGATCACTGTGTATGAATAATGGCACGCACTGTAAACTGACAGTGAAGTTTCACTTTGACAAATAAGCAATCATGACTAATACAAGCCAGATCATAGCTCTTTACCAAAAACACGTTGTATCAGGCTGTTTTACTATGTTGGTAAATGATGATAATCTGACAGGAGCAGATCTGTGTGTGCCGCACTTTCCCAAACATAATGATCAAACGTTAATAAAACCTTTTTATAAACTTCAACAACATACATTGAGTGGTCTGACTACACTGATGGAGACTGGACCCTTCAATACAAAATCCATTAAAGATCGATGATGTGATTGCAGGTAACCTGGATGTGGCTGCTGATGGTGACACATTTGCTTTCAGTCACTTTTGTTGGCGCTGACGCACATATGGCAGCCAGTGGTGGCCAGTTGCACGCTCATCACTGAATATACTGTGTGTGTGTGTATATATACACTGTGGAGAAAATAATCATGCAATTTGGAATTTCAAACCCAATCAAGTCCTGTGGTACGTATAATTTGGATAAAGATGTGAAAGAACGAATACAATTTCAAATCAGATGTTATAATTTGTGTTATGGTCTGATCATAATCTGTCATTCCTTCTCCTAAAACTTGAATTTTTTTCTTTTAAACTTCTTTCTTTGTTAGAAAATGCAGGAGCGCCTGTCAGGTAAGTCCTTATTGTAATGATTTACGGTTTAGGTATAGGAGTGGTGCATATTGGGAAGAAGTTTGTTTTTATTAAGAGCAATATTTAGTCCTTTTAGTTTGCGGGTTTTAGTTTGACGCAACATAAAGGCTTTATTCGGACATATTGTACCTATATATTTGACCCCTGCGTGCTAAGAGCTCTTGTGTGATTGCGCATGTGTAGACAAACAGCAACATTTCAGGTTTGAATCTTTTTCTGTAGTAGACCTACCAAAAGAAGGCAAACATTTGCCATTGGAGTCAAAAAGTAGGTCCCAATTAAACCTAGTTTTCTTGAATTAAGTACTTTTTTGAATGAAACCCATCGGCACAATTGGCTATTAATGAAAATGTAATCTGCCAACCAGGAAATTACATTTTGTGTCTGTGTGCAATTACGCCTAAACAGAAAACTAGTGCAACAAACACTTTAATATGAGACCGACTGACCTGCTGTGGCTCTGCTTATAGCATACATGTATCGGGTAAATGCGCACCGGCTCATGCCTCACCGTCTGGGACCCGGACTGTCATCGGCGCCAGTCTCGAGCATTTTCGGCCATTGTATGACAGTGACTTCTGACATGAGATCCCCGTCCGACCGGAAAACTCCCCAAGGGCTCTTTCAAGACAATTGTGCAAAGCTCTCAACAATCACTTGGCTTTTCCCATCTATAGTTGTTCAGTTTCTCTCTGCACATAGCGTGTTCTAAAGAATGGGGCTGAGGGGCTGTACTAATATTTCTAAACCCAGACCTGGCATATGTATTTGTAATTAATTAAGAAATATGAATATCTAGAACTGAAATCAAGAAATCCAATTGTTTTGATTCTTATAGCAGATTTATGCCATTATTAGACTATCCAGCTCCCGGTGGCCCGTGTGCAGTAGGCCTTTAAGAGGTTCGACCCTCACATATAGACTACTGAAGTGCTCTTGGGCAGAAATCCACTATCCCCTACCTCCTTACTCGCTTTGTGAGCTGCACCCAAGTGCGTAAAATGGTTTTGGGAGAGATTTGGTGCAGAGAGACTCATTCAGCTGGTGACCCAAACACGAGAGTGGAAGTAGGACCTGTGAGCTGTATTGGTTAAATTATGCATTTTGTAAATGCCATTGTGTCAGCAGATGGTATTTACTATTTAGGTTGTGAGGACTGAAAGGATGTGTTAGTTTGGGGTGTGGGTGCATCGCGTATCCAAGTGTAAACTGCTCTGTGTGGGTCAATGGGGTGTTTTTAGAGCAGTTGTGCAGCTTTTCCTGAACTGAAGTCTTTAGTGTGAGATACTGAAAAATCATTTAGGCCTTAAACTAAGTTCCCCAATATGATATGAATATTACAGCAGCACTGGTAGACTTAAAAAATCACAGTACACCCACTGACCCTTCAGGTCCCCATTGGAATATTAAAGGATTTACAGCACATGGAGATTTTCCATGGAGGAGCTCCTGTGATTGTACCTTCCTCTTTCCACAGCACATATTACAGGCTGATAGATGGTGGTAATCTAAATACCCAGCCTCTTCAACCTGCATCCCTGCCTGCGTCCTGCTCCTCCTCTGCTCTGGAGGGCACTTGCGTGTGATGGATGACTTAAAAAGCCTTTCCATCCGGCAGGACAGGTTAAAGGCCAGTGGAAATGCAAACACTCATATTTTTCCTCCAAGAAGTGAAAATAAACTCTGTGACCACCGTTAATCACATCAAACACACATACAAATACAGTCTTGGTGCACAGTCTTTTTCCTCTCTTAACTGTAAGGCAACCAAACAAAGTAAAGATAGAACCACAGAGGCCAAAAAACAATGCGTATAGAAAATTAAAGCTGGAGAGCAGATTCAAAGGGACAGCAGGGGAGATGTAACTGGACACAGTGGGTAACTGGAGAAGGACAGAGCTGATTATTTCCTTGGTGATGGTTTCCCTGCTTGGTCCAAGGACTGTTTGACCTGGAGCCTGACAATCAACAACCAACCTGACAGAGGAGATGCAGGTGTAAATAAAACAACAACCTAATGGCCTTCGCAGGGAATTCTCATTAGAAAAAGCTCTACGGCGCCCAGATAGCTCAGTTGGTAGAGCGGGCGGCCATGTGAAGAGGTTTACACCTCGACTCAGCGGACCCGGGTTCGATTCCAGCCTGCGGACCTTTGCTGCATGTCATTCCCCCTCTCTCTCCCCTTTCACTTCTTCAGCTGGCCTATAATTAAAGGCCTAAAATGCCCAAAAAAATAATCTACAAAATGCTGTAAAATGTTGAATCTTTCGAATTTCCTGTAAGAACATAAGGAAGTTCGGAGTTCATGCATTCTTATACTATGTTTACTGTACGTTTATTCAGCCCAGCAGAAGTTTACTGTGGTTTTATAGAAAGTTACAAGATTGGTGACGTGAGTTGAGGTGGAGTTCTCAAACAATACACATTTCTCGCACACACAAAGGAGTTTGGTGATAGTCATTAACCAACATAGATTCCACTGTAACTTTAATTAAGGTCCTTTTTTAGTAAGATTTTCCTTCCCCAGCAAAATAAAAGCATACTCAGCAGTCCTAACCTCTTTCAGCCAATGTGTCTTTGTTTTCGTGGTATTTAGGAATTGCCATTTATTATAAATGATAATTATTTCCTGAAAGAATACATTTTAAAGGATTGTAGTCTCTCTCTCTCATGTCTGGCATTTAAATGTCTTAAAAATCGCGGATGGTTTCCAAAATTCTCACGTATACATTAGACGCTCTTTCTTTGGTTAGTCATTTAAATCCAGATTTGCAGAAAACCTTTTTTGTCCATTTAAACACTGAATTTGTTTTTATGAGAAAAATATTAGGCTACTTCTGCTTTTGGAAACCGTTTTTCTTTCTATCTGGCTTGATATTTTTCTACTTTTTTGTTTTTGAAAGGCAAAATGACTCGCCGGGAAATCACTATTAAACTACAGACACAAAAAAGCAGAAGACTGTGTTAAAAAAAAGAAGAAGTAAACTCTAGGTTGCGTTGTTGAAAATGGTGTTTCGGTCTGCTACCACATCAAACATATTGCGTCTAAAAGCAGATGCCTGTGCTTAGAGATTTACCAGTGAGTTCTGACCTTGCGCAAAAAAACGAGAGGTACAGATCCGTACTTGGACTACAGCATCCTTTTGCTTTACATGATAGTATCCAGTTGTTTTACTCTAATGAGACAATCTAATGATTTAACAGTTGTGAAAAGAAAAAGTCAAACCTGGGTCCCCACAAGAAATCACATTCTTCGAAAGATTCAGTTCCATTACAATTACCTGAAAAACAGAAGAAGAAAGTTGCATCAGAAGAAAAATAATCCTGCATATCTGATTTAAAAAGATAAGTCAAATACATTTATTTTCCTCTTTAACTAAATAGGAGTCTATATAGGCTATAAATGATAGATACATTTATAATCTGATTATTGCTGGCTAAACTAAATCAGTTCAAAACTAACAACCAATAATCCTGTGATAACTCTTGTTACAGGAAAATTCATATTCATGTTGACTTCTTTTTGCGTCCTTCTCTGAATTCGCAAACACTTTTTTCTTTTATTTGAAAATTAAGAAATGCAGATAATCACAAGTCAATGCAGCCAAAACGAAACAATAAAAAAATACTTAACCATATTTTAAAACTTAGCAACAACCCCAAACCTTTCACAGTTATCTTCACACATTTAAACTGTCATTCTATTTTATTTAGCCTACGTTTACATGTATATCTTGGTTTTTGGCCCTCAGTAACATCCCTAACCCAACATCACAACGCTTACCTTTAAACACACACACACACACACACACACACACACACACACACACACACACACACACACACACACACACACACAGCACCTCTTATCTACAGGAATCCATTTGCTGCTTCTATGTCCTCAGTAAATCTTCGCTCAGCTCCCTTCTGTCCCTCCGTGTTCACACGCTTCAATGGCGCGCAACCGCCTGCACTTTGTATTCATTTGGTTCATTTAAGGCGTCAGTCAGAGATTAATGAATGAGTACACTGGAAATAATAAAGTAGTCTACATGCTTTATCTGGCTGCCGATGATGCTCAGGCACTCTGAATAGCACAAATTCTATTTGAACTGCTAACTAGTTTTTCTACAGACGCTGCTGCTGTTTTACTCCAGAAATCGTTGATGTGCGTAAATTTGCATCCCATATGTCTTCGGCCTCATATGGTCACTACAGCCTCTCTGACCCCTACTAGCAGACAACATGCACTGCTTAGTCAGTACTTGTCAACATTTAATTTTCTCCATCATGCTTAACGACTCATGTGTGACACATATTTGCAACATCCGAAGCGTAAAACGGTCAAGAGCGAGACGCCAGCCAACCTTCTGACTGATTCCCTGAGCTAAAAAATCAGCGACCTTAGAGACGAGGTGTGTGTTTTACTCACCAGTTGGTCCCCAGCAGAGGCAGACGACAGAGAAAAAAAGAAATAAAGCCTCAGAGGTTCCCCATGCAGGTGTTAAGTAAATCCACTTTGTGTCGGCTGCGCGTAACGCTGCGTCTGCGATAATCAGCGCTTTTGGTTGCGTCTCTGCGCCGCTGCTTTGGTTTTCTTCGCCAGCGCTCTGCAGCACGCCTTGCGGTGACGTCACGACCCTTAACCCCCCCTCACCGCCGCCACCACCTCCCCGTTGTCATCCTCTTAATCTTCGAGCACCTTCAATCTCCTCTTCATTCCAGTGTTTTCTTATCTTCATAATAATAATAATAATAATAATAATAATAATAATAATAATAATAATAATAATAATAATAATAATAATTTTTTGAATCCACAACTTTAACCTCATCTGAAGTCTTCAGCCTCATCTTCATTTAAAAATCTATCCTCATTGTCAATTTAATGATCTTCATCTTAAAATGTATTTTCATTCTCGTTTCTCAACTCAAATATTTTGTGTCACTTCTTTTTCATATTTCAACCAAGCTAATATTATGTGAGCAACGAGCAGAGTCATATAAAAGTAGTATAGCCTATACTTCATTATACTTTGATATAATGATGATAGTAGGCTAGTAATAATATAGGCTAGTAATAGTGTGGAAATAATAATAATAATAATAATAATCATAATAATAATAATAATAATAATAATGCCCTTATTTGAGTTTATAGTTTTAAAAGCAATCCGCAGCTCATTTTCCCCTCTGTATTATTTGGATGTGTGCGCTGTGACAGCGGCTGTAAAGAAACAGTTTCGGTGTGAACAGTTTACTCTTAACTGCTTTTATGAGCACATCACTTTTTAAACTGCTTTTCTGGAAACTCACACAGATGTAAAAACTGTTTGGCGGCTTGAAAAATAAGTTTGTTCTCAGTTATGGTCTGCCGTCTCACTCTTGTAGAAACATAATTAAACACAAACGTCCGATATTTAATTATTTTTACTGTTCTGTTACTGATCTAACCAGTGTCTATTGTATGTGTTACTTTTCTTGTCACACACGATACATCCCAATATTTTACTCATACAGGTAGTTGGCAGCAGTTCATTTATTTAAAGAGCGTCATTAATATAGCCTACAGCCGGCCATCTCTACAGATTGTTTGGGTGCGGGCACTTAATGTTTGTCTTCTCGACTATTAATTGGTTCGACAAACAATAAGCCGTCTGAACATTACAGCCTAAAGCCCTTGTTAATGGATGATTATTTAAAGAATGAATTGTTTATATGCTAATATTTACATGCAGGTTCAAGCAACGTTTTGTTCTGCTGTTGGCCTGACATGAATCAACACATTTTAATTGTGCCAATATATTTATTTGTTGTGTGGCTCAAATGTTGGGGATACGACTGAATTAATTACAGTTTTGCATTTAAGAATACAAATAGGCCAAAACAAAAACCCAGAAAATCATTTAAGGTGCTCCGATGGAAACATTCAGGCCTTTTGAGCTGCTGTGGCGCAGCAACGGAGAGACACAAAACACAAAGAAAACGACGGAGACAGACACTTTGATGAATCTTTAGCGAAACCAAATAAACTGATGCCATGGGGTCACTTATTAAGTGGTGCAGCACGGTTGTATTAATAGACAAAATGCCTAAAATGGCAAAGTAGCCTATAGACCACAAGTAGCCGAGTTTAAAGTAGGTTTAGACTTTAAGCCGTGGGCGGACAGGATCACTGATTAAGACGTTTAATAAATAAAGCCATGAAAATAAAACGATTGAATATTAAAACATACATCTTTTAATTTAATAGCTTTATATGCCCTACAGTAGGTAGGATCTGAAAAAACAATACGTGTTTTCATGTCCTATCAACATCCTTATTGCAGACCTGATCTTTGAACAGAGACAAAAAACGCTCTCAGGCTGGATTTTAAATGTCCACAGCCAAGATGTGCAGCCCACGCACAGCCAATCCCACCTCTGAACCACCACAGCGTCTGTGTGGCAGAGAATATTTCCAGCTCCACATACTTGGTTTACAAGCTCCTTCTTTGGCCTGAGACATGGGAGAAAGTGTGAAATTTGTCCCACCCTTACACTTTCCTTTTTAACGTGGCCAAGAGCTGTGCACGAAGCAAAGCCCGGCTCTGAGAGAAGGATCCTGGAGGGATTAAAGGGGAGCTGCGGGCATCCCTCCAGGACATGGACAGACCTCCTTCCCATGGTGCCTCTTTGAGACACCGAAGGCTCTCTCACCTATCCTCACGTCAGCTTGTTTTTTTTTTTTCTTTTCAGGAGCACATCAGTTTACTCCTGTATCAAAATGGACGTGCCAATAGGCCTATGTGATGTAATACTCTGGCTTGAAATCTGTGCAGAAAAAATCAAGACAGTTTAGACTCTTGAAAGTCAGAAGCAGCTTATGTTTGATTTTTCTGTCAAATAAATTCAAAATCGAGATAAATTTGCCGAAATTATACAATAAGACAATAACGAGCCATAAACCACTTGCAGCTCCTAAAAGTTAACTTTAACCAGTTGAATTTGACCAATTGCTGCAACTCAAAGTCTGCCTACCTCAAACATGCAGGTCATCCTGCTTGAGCCACATTACAAGTGTGTTCTTGTGAATCCCAATATAGGCCACAGTACTGAACCATATCCTTAGCATGCAACTGTATCCACAAAATAGTAATATGCAAAATCAGCCTGTGCAATTGTCTACCTGTGAGGCCTGCATTGCTACATAAAATCTCTCTCACACACACACACACACACACACACACACACACACACACTCTGACTGTATAATTAGGCAGGCAGGTAGGAGAATGCTGTGATTACTCAACGAGTGACTCGAGGAGTTAAGTAGTGCCCTGAAGGTGAGGCTGTGGCCTCATCTCTCCTGTGTCAATAGGTGGAGGGATTATTTAGCCCGTTTGGAGTGTGTGTGAAGGGGGAGGAGGTGTGTGTCTGTGGCCAGGACCTGATGTCTGATGGTCACCCCCGCAGCGTAAATTGTTATTCCTAAATAACAGAAGGGCTGATGCATGGTGGAAAGGTGGGAAAACATGCTCACACCCCATCACGAGAGGAGGTTGTAAGCGTGTCCTCACACCCCATCACGAGGTAGGTGTGTGTGTGTGTGTGTGTGTGTGTGTGTGTGTGTGTGTGTGTGTGTGTGTGTGTGTGTGTGTTACATTTAACATACAAGCATCACACACACTTGCAGAGTTGTGTGTTTTATTGGAATAAGGTCCATAGTTGAATCAGCTGTTTTAATCTGGTCTCTTTTGATCTTTTTCACCCATTTAACCAGTGAGGAGCAGAGAAGTGCTTTTGAACCGCAGGTCGTCCAGAATCAGTCAGGAGGGTTTTGTACCTATAATTTTCTGATGTTAAACTGTAACAAAACTGAAGTTATTGTGCTGGGCCCTAAACACCTCCGAACTTCATTATCTAAAGATATAACTACTCTGGATGGTGTTGTCCTGGCCTCCAGCACTACTGTCAGAAATCTAGGAGTTATTTTTGATCAGGATATATCCTTTAACACCCATCTAAAACAATCATCGAGAACAGCCTTTTTTCATCTTCGTAACATTGCCAAAATTAGGAATATCCTGTCTCAAAACGATGCTGAAAAACGGGTCCATGCATTCGTTACTTCCAGGCTGGACTATTGTAACTCTCTACTGTCAGGTTGCTCAAATAAGTCCCTTAAGACTCTCCAGCTGATCCAGAATGCTGCAGCACGTGTTCTGACGAGAACTAAGAAAAGAGATCATATTTCTCCTGTTTTAGCTACTCTGCATTGGCTTCCTGTGAAATTCAGGATTGACTTTAAAGTCCTTCTCCTGACCTACAAAGCTCTAAATGGTCAAGCACCATCCTATCTAGAACAGCTCTTAGTACCTTATTGTCCCACTAGAGCACTGCGCTCCCAGAATGCAGAGTTACTTGTGGTTCCTAGAGTTTTCAAAAGTAGAATGGGAGCCAGAGCCTTCAGCTACCAGGCTCCTCTCCTGTGGAACCAGCTCCCAGTCTGGGTTAGGGGGGCATACACCATCACCTCATTTAAGAATAAACTGAAAACTCTCCTCTTTGATAAAGCTTATAGTTAAGAAGTGAGGAGTTGCAGCGTCCGCCTAACCCGGCCCACCTGCTTCTCTTCGTAGTCATCAGATTTATTGATCATATAATCAATAATATAGTGTAAGTAGAGGGAGGCAGGCCAGTACGGCCTCTCATCAATGTTTTCATTCGTTTCCTTTTATATGCATCCTATCCCAGAACTGCTTGTTACTAACCTAGCTCTGGGGAGTTTACTCCCCGGAGTCCTTATGTTTCTTCTTCGCAGAGCTATGCTCTGCGATTCCCTTCAAACGCTCAACCAGCCAGCCTGCCGAGACAGATGCACAACATTCCTTTAGACAGACAGTCGTGATATTTACTGCATAAAATTTCCACTATGAATATCCATTTCAAAAATGTGAGCAGATGAGGATGAAGTCACCCTCTCATCACCGGGGCTATTATGAGGAATGGATGCTTCCCTGTTGCCTCTTTTTTTCTTCTTCTTTGAAGCAGTCCCCCTTGAAGTGTGTTGAAAACGCAGATGTCACAGTTTCCAATCGGCAGTGAAATTAGTGATGTTTTGATTGTGCAAGGCTCGGAGATTACCAACGTAAACAGGTCTGGTGCATAGATCATCATTTCAAGAGGAGGCATCATCCCTTTTTTCCACTTTATCCAAACTCGGTGGGCCTCTTTGGCTTAGTGCTGATGAGAAGCGGACGTCCAGCTTCCAGTTTTTCATCTGAGCATAAACGTAATGCTGGCTAAAGTGATATTTCCTTTTTGGTAGAACATTTAAATGGCTGACCACCAAAACGGGCAGCTCTAGCGCCACTCTTGGAATGAGCTTGTCTAAAAAATTTGGTTCTATCATTTCTGTCTCAATAAGTACATCTTCTTTCATTCCAGATTTTAACATCTCTTAAAGAATGTTTCCTGTTGGCAGAAATTAAGTAGTTTTAAAATGATTCACCAAAGTAAAGCATCACCTCATTCCACTTACTCATTGACGGTTTGTGTGAAAAAAACAGCAGGGTTGGAGTTACAGTTTAGAGTCATCTGAAGACCTCTGATAATTACTTTAATTTTCCAAGTAAATTTACACATACAATGAATGTATCCTCTGCATTTAACCCATCCTTTACTAAGTAGGAGCAATGGGCAGCCATAGTCTGGTGCCCAGGGGCTGACTACAGTTGTAATGCCAGTGCCTACATTAAGGGCAATGGCAGGAGTTATCTAGCATGCATGTAGATAGATAGATAGATATTATTGTCCCATAGGGATAATCATTTCCACACATCTTCCCCTTCTTTCCATAGCACAGCACCACATATAGAACATATAACACATATACAAAAACATCACATTAAGACACCCATATATAGGCATATCAAATGTGCAAAACTTTGCGTTACTGCGCAGCCTCCAACTGAGAGAGATGACGTAGATGTTATGTGAGCAACGTGTCTGAAAGTTGTAAGTCTTCTGGTAGCTGTACCAAGAGAAATCTCAATCATTCCGAATCTTGCAGAGATGGAGAGCGTAGGTATATGTAAGGAGATAACATGGGCACAGGCTAATTATTGCTAACTAACATGCTAGTTAACATTAGTAATTTAACCTAAACAGCTAACGAAACTGCCTGCGAGCTTCTCCTGTACTATACGGTAATTCCTCTACTATGCGACAGTAAGTCGTTTGGTTATGACACAATCGTTAGCCTATTTTTATCAAAACGTGTTCTACGGAGCCATAACGTGAGGTACAAGGTAATGGAGCCTTTTATACATTGTTGTTTCTTTAGAAATAAATAATGGACAAATAGTCTTTAAAAGCTTCAGATGTAAAGTTATTCGCTGTCATAGTTACGTCAAAATGAATGGCAGTCAATGGAATGCTAACGGGAGGTGATCGCTTTGTAGCATCAAAATGGCGCCATAGGAGGTTTGAGTCCTGAAGCGAAGCTTACCCCCTTGGGTCCTACAGAGCCTCTCATACAGATGGTGAATACAGGTGCAGCAGCCATGGGCAAAATAAAAATAATGTTCTAGTACAAACACAAAATACAAGTATTAACCTGAAAATGCCATATGATAGTTGCCCTTTAACAAAACCACTGTGGACATTTAATGGGAAATAATGTTCAAGAGATGAATGATCAACTTATATCTGGGACTTTAACACTGTATGTACCAATTCTTGCATTGAAAACCAAAGCTGCAGCAGGCTATTGTGCACGGTGGCGGCTCCAAATGGCAGAAACGGGTAACTTTTCGTAAACTGTGTGAATCTCAATACCAATATATCCCTAGAATCCTGTAATGTGATATCTTTAAACAGCACACAGCGCTTTCATTTTCATTAACCCGTTGAGTCTGAGATCAGTTTAGAATCAAAGCGAAGAGCCAAAGATCTAACATTGAGACAAGCACTCAGTTTTCCACTTCCTGTGACTTCATTTCCTTCAACTGATCAAACCTGACACCAGAAGATAATTTAGGGCAGATGAAGTGAATTTGTTATTAAATAGACCCAAGACAAAGTGGGACGAACATACATATGTGTCTTCGTATAAAAATCTTAGTACCTGTAAATCGCCCCAATTATCTGTTTCCTCTGTGGCACAAAATGGAAATTCAAGATTTTTAACATTAAAATGTTTTGTACGAATTGGAGTAGTTCGCTCCCTTTTTCATGTTTTGTATCAGGCCAAATAAAAGCTGTGAAAGACAACAGCGGCAGGAACACAGAATACAAATGGCTCCTCCAGGATTCAGTCCCAGCAGGCCAGCAGGAGTTCATGTCCAGAGGCAGAGGTCTTAAACAATAAACCATCACTATGCTCAGCACAATAACATTTTAAGCCGCGGATATTTATTCCACAATGAGGTTTCCATATCTGTTTATCCCTTCAATCCACCTGCATCTATAAATGATAAAAACTAATCCAGAGGAACGGGCCTGTTTTGTATTCAGAAACACCTTAAGCTGCATGGAGCGCATGCTGCTATAATACCTGTGTTGTCCCAATTGGGATTAAAGTACTGATTCCACTCACTGAGGGAGTTTGTATTCAACACAACCTAATTAATAATTGCTTAAAACGGATTTCAATATCGGTTTCATGGGGGAAAATACCCCTGCCCCCCTATCTTTTTGGTTCTTCAGCTTTAATAGATTGTTATTTACCGTCTCACTCCAACATCTGGATTCTGGCCTCTGTAGCGGCACACAGCACTGAACAAGCTTGGCTGTGGCTCGGCGAGCTCAGAGATTTATGGCGGAGGCTTATAGCACTCTGCTGTGTTTGGGATAGCGTTGCCCTGTGCCGGCCCACTAAGATCACTATACTCTCTCCTTGCTTGCTTCCCGCATTCAATCCAGCCTCTGGCTCATCAAGAAAAAACTGTCGGCCCCCCTTCTTCCCCTCGGTCTGCTTCTGTCACTGGCGAGGGACAATAAAATCCACAAGGTCATGTGGCTGCTCTGATTACAAGAAACTGATTGTAGCAAAATGGCTCAACTAGGCTGCGGTTCTTTACATTTGGGTGATTTAAATGCTCTTTAAGCAATACAAACAGTAAAATAGATGGGTATCATTTAATTACCCAATATTTATTATCTTTTGACCGGTTAAACTTATTTTAAACTTTTTTTTTACAGAAACTCCATTTTCTATAATTTTATGGATGAATAAACTGAACCTTAGCCCTTGACCCATTTTTACATTTTCCTGTCAAGGATGATTTAGCACAGCACAAGAAAAATTCCTGTTGTCTGTGAGGAGCAAAGACAGATCAGAAAAATTATCATATCAATTATTTTGTAATGTTTTTTTGTGACAGTTTTGTAAGAGACTAAAAAAACTGTCATGCTGCCAATATGGGTACCAGATCTTTTTTTTTTTTTTTTTTTTAAAGCAGTTACAAACAACCTGTTTTGTCATCTACATTGGATGACTTGATGTTTATTCCTTTTGAACACTTGATGCAAAGTTTTTGTTGATTGTCATTCAAATGAGAATGCTTTCATGTAGCATCAAGCTCAAATTAACATTTGTTTAAGCTTATTTCAGTAAAATGGACTTTTTTTTATATTGGTGCTGGAGGTCAAAGTGACTTTTTGACTATTGCTGCTAGTGAGGATCTTATACTTGTTCTCTGGCTGAAATCTCTCTGGCCCGTCGATTGTTGCTGCTCCACTTCCTCGTTTTTGGGCTAATAGGTCGCGTGTCTAGACTCAACTTCACCAGAGCTGCCCAGAGTGTCTGTAAAAACCCTTTTGGCCTTTTGTAAAGGGTTCCCATGATAAGAGATCAGTTTAAATGTAATGAAATTGTACTTGGGGAGTGATTTCTAGATAAGTTGTATTTAGCATAAGGAACAAGAGCCTGAAGCTTACTCCACACATAGCTTGATAATTGCCACCGCTAATGTAAGGTGTTGGATCATGTTAGAAATGTCTTTAACAACAAAATATTTACAGCATGTGGCTGCTCTGTGTAGCATGTTGTATATCTCTGCAGATTCTCAGCACTTTGTTCCAGCTAGGCATGTAAAGGTAACAAAACATAGGGCATGAGAACTGCCAGAGGTTACTCTGGGGAAGGCAGCTCCAGTCTCTGCACTGGGCCTGATACATGTCTATATAAACCTACTGACAGCCGGCTGGAAAAACAACCTGGCAGAGAGAGAGAATGGAAAGTAAACGAGGAAGGTAGAGAGAGAGAGAGAGAGAGAGAGTGTCCAATCCGACCCACCCAGGTTTCGACCTATAGCTCTCTTTGTATTCCCCTGACACAAAGATTTATTATGCAAACATTACCGTTCCCAAAAATACATATTGAAACAATTTTTGGACAAACACGGGAGACAAAGTGAGCGTCCTGGGCTGTCACGGGAGTTTGGAGCTCAGGGTGAGGCGGCGAGGCTGCAAGGAGAGCAGCAAGTGCATTAGTAGTCTCGCTTCAGGAGCCCTGAAAAGGTAAGCAGGCCGGGGCGGCGATGTGGGCCGTCACACAAGAGCGAAGGACTGTCAAAAGAGAAACAAAAAGGAGGGAGAAATGATTAAGAAGCTGCCACAGCCTCCCTGCCTGTCAGTGTGTACCTGCCTGCCCAGTGGAACCAGGCCGAGCAAAGGCTTGAACCCGGAGAGTGTAAACAGTTATAAACATACTCCCATGCACACACACACACACACACACACACACACACACACACACACACACACACACACACACACACACACACACACACACACACACACAGCTGTATATCTCCAAAGCACATGCACTTACAAGCATGTATCACTGCAGCTCTGAGGTCTGACTAGGCTGTGTGGCAGGCTCTATGCTGATTATGAATTTAATTATTGGTACCTGTTCCCCGGGTAGCGGTGGTGACTCTGCAGGTACGGTGAGAAACTGTGATCCACCTTTTCAGAAATGGTTATTCAAGCTATGCAAATACTGGAAAAAATGTGATTGGTCTGCTTTTGCTGCTTCATATTATCCCCTACTTCCTCTTAACGGTCACACCAGAAAGTGACAAAGTGAGATTCCATCAGTTGTTGTTGCAAAATAGGAAGTACTTGAAGCTAGTGAGCCTTCTAGCTAAATTACTAGTAAGTTGACCTACCTAGGTCAACAACGGAAAGCAAAGCTCATATAAGAAAACCCGTAAGTAACCTAAAGTGTAAAAACGAGGGGTTATGTGCTGGATTATTTTTTTAGCCAGGTGCAGTGATTTCCTGCAGTCTTATCATCACAGCGAATTAGCATATTTCCTAAAATGCTGAACTCTTTAACTGTGGGGACTTTGATGGGGGCCTTATAGGATTGTTGCTGTTTGTGATTAATAGACAAAATGTTTGTACTTAAAAGTCCAATGTGCTTCTTGTTAGAAGTCTCACATTCTACAGGTTTGCGGCATTATTACTTGAGTTATGAAGATGAGAAAACCTGAAACATTGGTTGTTAGGTTAAACTGACTTTTATGGACTCAAATGTGGGCCTTATGTCCAAAAATGAATGCAGACTTACACCTCAGCTTGCAGAGAACTGACAACACATCTTGAATTGACCACAGCATCGCTTTATAAAACCACCTGTGGATTTAATTTGGGTTTTAAACATCAAAACAGCATTCTGGTTGTTGGCCAATGGAGGTGACATATTTTTGGCAAGGTTTGAACTTCTCTGCGGCAGTAAGTGTCGTATATTGATCAAGAGAAATGACCAAGGTTGAATGAGCCTCCTCTACATATTTGCCCAGGAACCTCAGCCTTGTTTGTCCATCAACAAAAGGTCAACCACTTATTTTATTTCTCACAAAGCACAACGCTCTATTCACTTGTTCTGGGAAATTGTTGGACCTGAGAGTCATGGACTGAACGCATTCACACACACACACACACGCTGCTCCACCTCAAGCTCACATCCTCCCTTAAAAAAAGTGATGTATGTGTTTTTAAGAAAGGACACGTAGGTGAAACTCAACATGCCTCCTCTCTTGTCTCTTTTTCTCAGCGTCGAAGGTATTCAGGAGGGAGAGGACAACGTCACCCTACTGGACAATTTACTGCCCATCTGTGGGAATTCTACATGATCCAGGTATGGGAATGGAGAGTTGGAAAAGCTGGAGCAGTGAACTCACCCTGGCAGTTTTATCTTGATTGTCAGATAAAACGGTGAACTGTTCTAAAGCTGTACACGAGAGTCTTTAGTAAGGAGCACTTTAGCTCCTTCTCACGTTCTGGTTTCTGATAAAAATCGCACAAACACTGTGTCCTTAGCAAGGCCAATAAAAGTGCTCAGAGGCCTGGAGCCTCTTCTGAAGACTTCTCTTCAAAACGGCAACATACTTATGGAGAATATAAAAACCTTTTTCAAGTTCATTAAAATCTCTTAAATACTGAACTTCTGTAAAAGGGATATCAGTTAGGCATCGCCCTTTGCATCCTTATGTAGGACTATCCTGATAACTATGATTTCCAAAATAGTCTGATCTACAACTGCGTTTCTGCTAGATGCTTATTTTTGAGAAAGAATGAACACCAAAAATAACATCTTTTTACACACTAGATGCTGTTTTACATTTTGAAATTAGTTTTTTTGAAGCCCCACAACATATCAGAATTATTGCAGTTTTGGCACCAAGATCATATTTTTCAATGCACATCAGCAGTGGCTAAGATTCGCTCTTAAGCCCAAATGTTATTCATGAGAAGCTTCTATAAATTTTAGACCTAGAGGGAGCAACTTGTTTCCTCCTCCTGTATTTTCTCATCTTCATTCTTTCCCATGCAGAGTACTGAGCCAGACACGCAGACACAGGTATGGATTAACACACACACACACACACACACACACACACACACACACACACACACACACACACACACACACACACACACACACACACAGTAGCATGACCGAGCTGGCCAGGTTAAAGAGGAGTTAGGGAGGAGGAACTGCTGCAACTCTGGTTATCCTCAGTCAGGAAAGAGTGTTTTCCCACAGCAGAGCACGCAAACAGCTTCACATGGCTTCTCGTGTAACACAGCATCAGACTCTTCTGTCTTTACTGCTCCTCCTCTGTCAGTCTTATCTGATAATGTTTTCAATAAAAAGAATGGGGATATCCAAAGCACAATCACTGTCCTAATAGCAAATCTATTATGCTTACAGGAAAGTATTTATTGACGCGGTTTTCCCCCTCACAACCTTTCTTTACAACAGTTTGAGCTTAATGTGCTATAAATTCATCTCAGCTCACCGACTACAACTCAACCAGACCTCTCAGGTAATCAGGAGTTGTTTTTTCAATGAGTCCTTCAAATGAACTGATGAAAATACATTGTTTGTCCTCTACAACAATATAACACCCCCATCTACAGGATGACATTGCTGGTCTGTGTCTTCCTAGTTTATATCCTTGACGGTGCACTTCCGGGATCGCTCCGTTGCCGCCGAAAATTCCGCTGGATTTCACTCATTTAGGCCGGATATCCGTTGCCTTGGGCTTCCTTTGTGTTGGCAATTTAAATTCCGGTCGATTAATGAGGACTATGGTTAACCTTTTCTCAGATCTCTGCAGGGTAAATCCAGACAGCTAGCTGATCTGTCCAATCTGAGTTTTCTGTTGCGCGACTAAAACAACTTTTGAACGTACACGTTCCACCAAAACAAGTTCCTTCCCGAGGCTATTTTACAGCAGCACTGTGGCTTTTCCCGTTGCCTAGCACCGCCCTAGACAATTGTGATTGGTTTAAAGAAATGCCAATAAACCAGAGCACGTTTTTCTCCTATCCCGGAATGCTGTGTGGACTAGCCAGACTAGTGTCTACCAAAACCGCAACAATCACTGTTGGAAAAATAAATCTGTTTTATAATTAAAATTTTATGGCATATTTCCTTAACCTAACCACGTATAATGTTGTAACCATAGCTCCCTTAACAAATTACTTTAATTCAATTAAATTTTAATCCAAATGATGATCATTCCCTAAGCCTAACAAAGTTGTTTTTGTGCTTAAACCTAACCAAACCTTAACCATAGTGTCATCATCAAAAAACTGATAGATTTTTCTACCCATACAAATGATGTCGTCCCGCCAATATTGGCTTCAGATCAGAAAACGTTTCCATGTGTCGTTCTAGGGGCACGGACAAACAATGCATTTTGTAATTTAATTTGCAGGACTTGTTGTGACTGTACGGTGATAAATGCTATAAAGTGTCATAATAAAAGCACAAGTAGAAAATAATCCTAAAGTCTGCAAACTGACTCAGTAATGGCAGTAATACAATATTTATATAGTATACCATATTCGCTAATAGTATCTAACACTAGCCAGCTACTGCAGACCAAGTAACATTTAAGTTAAAGTGTGTATTGAATTGAGCAAGTACGCATTCTATTGCTTATGAATTAACCTTTTAATCTTTAAGAGGAAGAATGTATCATTTTTTCATGATAGTTTTTAAATAAAATTGCCCTACCTTGCATGAGTAAAAAGGCCTTTAAGCTCTAATATTACACATAAGAATTGGGTAAACAATATTACTGTAACTGGTGACTCTCTACTACATCCCTGATCATATAATCTTTCTACCAGTCTCTCTATCCAACTTCTTTTTTCTTCGCGCACCTCATTTGTTCTTCGTTGTCTGTTTTTGGGTCGCATTGCTCCCTCCCTCCTTCTCTGTCCCTGTAGCCGTGATCTTCCCCCATGGTTTCCAATGTTTAGTTGGAGGGGAACACTAGAAATATACTCCAGTGATAAAGCAGGTGCGGGTGGCTTTTGTTAGACTCTTGTCTTACAAGACTTAATTCCCAAATGTTTTGAATTGTTTGGAAAGGCTGGAGTTGGCAGGGATTTGCTGCTTCAGTCTGTGTGTGCATCTCTGTGCACTTAAGATAGCTGCGTGTGAGGCAGAATTATACACACATCAAACCAAATGTCATTGGCCTAATGCTCTGATGATTTGGTTTTGACTAATATTTGTTAACCAAGATAATGGTTTCCATGCCAAAACTGAAAAAAAACATTCAGTTTCCCAATCACCCATTTTAATAAGAATAACAAAGACCAATATGGAAACGTAATGTTGCTATTTTTGGACTGAAGCTGCTGGAAATTCTTTTTCCACATATTCAGCATTGCAGTGGAAATGTTATCCTTAGGTAGAAAAACCTCTGAAACAGCATTTAAATGCTCTGTGGTCTGGAGCTGCATTATGGCGCGTTAGAGCATTCTTTGTAACAAATATACCCTGATTTTAAAAGGGTCATTAAGTTATCTGACATTTATTACCCTCTTTTACCAACCAAAAATAAACAATGACGTTACTTTGACGTCATGCACTAATACTAGCTGTGATCATCACATCTTTTGCTCTTTTTTTTTTTCCATCTTTTTAAACACGTCTTGGTACAGGCGTGTTGGTACGTTTCTTTGCTGTGGTGTGTAGTAGCACATTGAACATGGTATTAGATCCATTGCATTGTTATCTTGTTGAGCACCTAGAATCAAGCCTTGAGGTGTACAACATGCAAGTTAAATGCATGAGCACCATTGGAACAATTACTGTTTCAGATTAAAAACAAGTTGTAATGTAGCTGTAAATTTAATTTTTTTCCAAACTTCTAGCGTGACTGCAGCGTTCGGGGCCTACAGATGCGGACTACAACATGGTCACTTTTAGCTAGCTAACATCGTGAGCACCAGTTTTTACATATTAAGTCACGTCCGTGGAATTATATTTACAAGTTGTATTTTCATACATATAATCAGTTGTTGCTGTGGAGCTATGATCCTCCAATATGGCTGCCACACAGTATCTGTTATACCACCTGTCAGGCCTCTAATTTGCACCCCAGCTCTGATTTCATACGGGAGCTCAACGTTGCTGTTCAGGTTGATAAAGCAAAGTTAAACGACGAGTGTAAAGATTGGAGACAGACTAGGAGACACGGCTAGGAAAGTTGGGGAAGAAAAGCCGCAGACTGGAGCCGGTGACGGTGGGAGAGAAGTGGGAGGAGGGTGTGTCGGGTGAGGCTGAGAAGGTGAGAGCCTTTCTCAGGTCGGTCTGCCCAAACATGATGGCTTGTTTACCTGTCAGGTTGTTGCTTTTGTCTGGGCCTCCCACGAGAGACAAAAGACACGGAGCTTTAGCTCTTCTCCAAGCAGGACCACCTGTGTGTGTGTGTGTGTGTGTGTGTGTGTGTGTGTGTGTGTGTGTGTGTGTGTGTGTGTGGGCAAGTTCGTTTAAACATCCTCACGTTTCTGTGCGTGTTAGTTATGCACATGTGTGCTATCTGAGTGTGTTCATGTATGTGTGTGCACATGCGTGTATAACACAGAGCGCCTGTTGTGTTTGTTGCTGGGCGGTTTTGTGTACAAATGCAAACGTGTGACTAATTCGTTTTTGGGAGCACTAGACAATGTACTCAGTAGATGGCTGCGGAATTGGGTTTAGGTTGAGGGGTGTGTTTGTATGTATGTGTATAAGGGTGTGTGTGTTTCTTTGTCTGTCTATATATGTTAGGGTATGTGTGTGTTGTAATTTGACCACTGTCACTCTAAAGAGCGCATTTATTGTGGAGCCTCACCATTGACATACTGTAGCCGACAGTATACAGTGCCATGCAAACACATTAGGCAGAATGGTTTGTAGGTAAATTCAACTATTCAAATCCATCTTCATGACAACGAAGGCCACAAAATGTGTTTGAAAGCTCTGGAAACAACAAGTAGGCTTTAAAAAAAAAATCCATGGTCAAGAACGAACCTTCAAGCTCTACTATTAAATAATTTGAAACACTGTAAAAATAACAAAATTAAAGATAGTAGTAACAATATATTTTTTACTGACACAATATATAATAAATAACAATTGATAAATAGAATATGTATATTTCAGGAATATACACATGAATTAACATTGGAAGATATTCCTTTGCACTATGATTATCTGTTTGTATGTTTACAGTTTATATAACCACTCAAATTTTGCACGTAACTTTTACAGTTCATATTGGATCATTTTTAGCACTATCTTGGAAATATAATGACAAAGTTGAATTGATTGAAAAATGTAATTGTTTTGACAACTGATACAATTCAAGCTCCCGACAATGTTTTATATCATTTATATAGAAAACTCTGGGATGTAGTGCTGCCTTCAAATGAAGAATTTATTTACCTTACTCAACAAGGTAAAGAATGGATTAAATGTGCCTTCTAATATGTCATGAGGTTTTTACAGAGGTTTGTTAGGAATCTCAATACATGTTGCTCTGCCAAAAAAAAAAGAACTCAAGGACACATTTTTATTGTATTTTTTTCTGTCTTCAGTTTTTTTTTTTATATTGCACACAGATTCACATTTCAAATAATCCACGTGTCTCTTGTTGAAGGGCAGCCTGTGCTCAAATATGGCAGGGTTGTTCTGAGCCCTATGTGGGAAGAAAATTACAAAGTGTATCACATCTGTTAGCTTATGGTACATTGTTCAGTCTATATCGAATGTAACAACTAAAACAATTCAACAGACTCCAATGGCTTAGAAATGCACATTTTGAAATATACACCTCTTGCTTAAGCTGTAGACGCTTATGAAAACCACATTGTTGCAAAATGCTTTTCATAAATTTCATAATAAAAGCCAAAGCTACAATTTCCACTGATGCATGTTTGGAAGTAATACAAACGCTCTTTTACAGTAACTGGCTGAATTAAATTTAAATTTAAACATCACCTTAAATTTTTATCAATAGAGCAGCAATTATTTCTTTATTTTTATTTTTAAATTGATTTTAACAGTATACTGGATTCGTTTTCATGCCTTTGGTACTTGTGTTTAATTGTGTGTTTGTCAAAGTTTTGGCTTGTGTGTGTGTGTGTGTTTGACAGAGTGTCTACCTGTGTGGCAGTAGTTAAACCCAGTAATCTCTGTTTGTCTCAGTCTGAGAAGTATAATGCAGTGACTCATTCCCAGGACGGGTGTGCTAAAACCCAAAGCACTCCATCATAGAAATCAATAGTCTCCACTGTAATTTACTAAACTAAGCCTCAAATGCCAAATTAATATGTTAAGTATAGATGTGATTAAATGATGTGAAAGATGCCTGTAGACTCAGTGTTCTTGTCTGTGGTGAGTTTAATGTGGTAATCACCCAGAGATCTCTGCTTTTTCTTTTATTCAGGACTGTGTGGGCGATGCTGCGTTGTCTTTTCTTGGAATCTATGTTGAGAGGTGGCACTCGTTTCTCTTCAGCTATGATCGTTGTTGTTGGCAACGCTAACAATATAGTTTGTCTTCTGTTTAAACTGCTTGTTCTGCCTCCTGAGGAGGAGCACTTAGCTTTAACCCTGTTGCTTATTCATATCTGCATATTTCAGCCACTTGTACTCTATATTGTGTTCTGTGCATCTTTGATTTCTCCGCATTAGGAGCTCTAATGAAAGTTTTCCCTTTCTGTCTGGGTCTTTTGGAAGCTCAGTTGTCAAATAAACCAGGTTTTATCAACAGTAAAACATTCCTAAATTCCTATGTAGCTGGGAAACAGCAATTTAGAAATTACTGTTATACAGTTAATGTGCAACAGCAAATAGTGCCCGGTTATATATCCCATAACAATTAACATAATGAGGAAATATTAATGAATGCCTGGCAAGTTGAAAATGTTGATAGCGAACATAGTGGTAAAATGTTCTCTGACAGTGTATTTCACTTGTCTTCTGTCATATATCCTGTCTAGCAATACAATATCGTTCGACATCACAACGTAATTGGGGAAAACAAATTTGTTGTATACGAACGTGTTTTCATTAGGTCCTGTTTCCTAGAAATGACACTTGTATGCCACTAACAGGCCTTTTTCACAGCAGCCATTTTCACTTGTCATTGTAGGAATGACAAATGAAAATGGTGTTATGATGGCTCCTTTGTTTTCAACTGACCTGCTAAGCCTTGGCGACGGTGGTGGTGGGCAGGGCGAAACCAGATGCAGAATTTGAGATTAAATGAGGGAGAAGAATAGATGTTCTTCCAGCACTTTTAAAAAAAAAAATTGTGGGAAAACCCTGTTAAATAAAATATTAATCATAAGAGTCTTTTTTACAGACTTTAAAACGTGTCTGGAGGGGACTAACTAATTCCATGTATGTAAGTTACATAACAAATGTACTTATTTGAACCATTTTTCCCAAACCTAACAAAGTAGTTTTGTTGCCTAAACAGGTTCTGCACTGCAGGGGCTTACGCAGGCACACTGATTGCTCTTGTTGCTGGACATTCATAAAACAAAATTGTGCAAAACAACTTACTGTTGTATGAGGAAACGTTGAATATGGGACATAATTATTAAGGTAGGGTACCAGAATGAAATCTAGGTTTAGGATTAGGACATTAGGATTCATCAGGAACATTTTTTTTTTTATTAGGTGTCTCTCTATGTTTCCCCTCTCTGTCCATTGTCTCTCTGCATCTCCAACTTTTCTGCAGTCACCTTCTCCCATATTTCTCACTCCCCTATCTCTTTTCCCATCTACCCCCCCCCCCCCCCCCCCACACACACACACCACACACACATTCATCCATCCATCCCTTCCACTTGTTTTGTAAAACCAGCTGCTTTTCTTTCTCTCGCTTGGGTTGGTAAACTGAGTGCTGAGGAGGAAAAAGCTCAATCCAGCTGGACATATTTTACAGGGACAGAAAGAGGGATACAGAGCTGAAAGAGGAAGGAAAAAGTGGGGAGAGAATGAAATCAGAGTTTGGGGACATTTAAGGAGATAAAGGATGAGAGGGCAAGAAATGGCATAGAAAGCAATAGATAAGGAGAAATGGTGAAAAATCTAAAAAAGATGCCCAGAGAAATATTTCAGTGTGTGGTGGGGGTCTGTGGAGGCTGTCAGGCTTTGATCTGGCCTACACATTGTGTGTGTAACTGTGTGTTTATGTGTGTCTGGCCTGTGAGAGGAGCGGATTGCCAGAGGCCAGGGCTGCAGGATTAGAGAGCTCTCCTCTTCTGGCACAAAAAGAAAAAACAATGAGAGAAATAACTGCATGCTTGCTGAGGTAGGTAAACTTTACTAATGTCTCAATAATAAAGAGTCAAGTGACCAAATGACTGGATTGAAAAAACAGCCTGCCTGTACTGTTACTCGGTTGGAGGATAGTTTTCCTTCAGGTGTGTTCTCCACGGTTTCCTTCCTGGTCAGTGGCTCTCACCTTTTCAGTTTTAATCAGGTAAAGTAGTGCTTCAGTATTCCACTGTGTGTGTGTGTGTGTGTGTGTGTGTGTGTGTGTGTGTGTGTGTGTGTGTGTTCCTGCTTGTCACACTTGTAGGCTTGTAGAGATTGGAGTGGCCTTGAGGTCAAAGGTCAGATAAACACAGCTGGCACTCTCCTCCTGGCTGGCTTAAAAAAAGCTGTTTTGTCCTTTTTTTCTCCTCCCCACTCCCTCTTTCTTTATCTCCCCCTCCCTCGTCTATCTGCGTCAGTCCTATTTTGTCTCACTTCTATTGATTTTTTTTTTTTTCTCCTTCTGTCTCTTCTTTCTTTTGCAACTTTTTCTGCTCTTTTTCCTTCCCTAATCCCTTCTCTCAGTCATCTCTCTCTTCCCAGCCTTCTATCCCCTTTGTCTTCTCCTTTTTGTAACTTTTTCTCTCTTTTGTTTGCCCTTTATCTCATCTATCATCAGTCGATGTGCTGGTCTTGCTGGCCTTCCTTCCATTTTTTCTCACTTTGAAACATTTGCTCTGATTTTCATGTCTGACTGTCTCTCCGGGTTCCTTTTTTGTTCTACTCTTCGCCACATCTTTGTTTCTCTCTCTCCGTTTCTCCATCACGTCTGTTAAGGGAGGAATGCTCCCTTGATGCCCAGATCCATCACGTCTTCACATTGTTATCAATAAATCAGCCTCTTCTGTCTCTTTTAGTCTCTTTTGTCTGCCTTTTCATCTGTGACCTTGTCAGAGGTCTGTCTGTCTACGGTCAAAAGTATGTAGACACCTGAATGTTACATTCATACGTGACTGTTGAACATCTCCCTCAAACTCCATGTGTATTAAGATGCTACTATAACGGCTTTCACTTTTATGGACGTCAGGGCTTTGTGTAGGACAGTTAATATCTTCCACGTCAAACTGGGAAAACATTTTTTATTTTTTATTTTTAATGGAAATGGATTTGTGCACAGGTCATAAACCAAAGTATTGGACAAAGTGACCTGATGATGGCGCTAGTTGAAAATTCAGAGGATAAAGTCACTGCAATTCATCCTGAGGGGGGCATGAATGTGTGTCCCAAATTTCATGGCAATCCATCCAATATTTGTTGAGACGTTTCATTCAGAACCAAAGTTGTAGACCGACTGACCAACATCAGCATACCTAAAAGCCATGCTGCTAGCGTGTCTAAAAATCAATAAAAAGGTCCTTTTTCTCGTCTTTCCGGGGATAGTGTATGAAACATATTTGAAGTTTTTCTGATATTGGCAGTTGCTGCACATGTGGGCTAATGTTGGTAAAGCCAGAAAGTTGTATTTCTGGTGTCTTTAGCCTGAACACCATCAACTACAACTACTTTGAAATGAGCTACCAGTTTTTGTGAAGATTTATTCAACTTTGCTCAGTGTTTGCCTCTCTTTAACCCTCAACCCAAGGTTACTCTGACACGGTTTCCTCTTTTAACCAAACTCATACTCTAAAATAGATCTTAAAAGCCTACTGTTTCCCACAAATCTCTTTGCTGTTAAATTCAGATTTCAGACTGCTTCCGTAATGAACAGAAGTAGACACCTTGGACAGTCAATCAAAGTGGTCTTTTCAAGGTTCCCCCCTTCGGTCAAGAAATGTCAGTGCACAAGTTGTGTGTGTGTGTAGTGTGTATTTGTGCACAAGACATATTCTGTATTTATTTGAGTGCATGTCTGTGAGTGTCTGTCATCCAAACTACACATTGGAGACTATTTCTGTTCTGGAGTTTGTAGAGGAAAGTCAAGTTATCCCCTCTGGTATCTTCTTCCATGGTCCAGTCAGACACCTCCTCCAGTTGATTAAAGTATTTCCACAATAACATGAGACAGTGTCTTCTTCAGTTTTGTTAGTTGCTCGGACTCATCCATCACTACTTCCTTCTGTAAGTGTCAGATGGCAGGTTCTACATCCACGGAAATCTGGGCGAAACCTTAGCAAGGCAGATGAGACGAGGTGTTATGTCAGTATGTTTGCACTGTTTCAACGGGCTAATGGGAGAACTGGAGGGCTTGAGAAGTGGGGTTGGGATATGAAGCTGGAATGTGAATCCCCATCTCGACGGGGAAAATCATGGCAGGAGAAGGGAGTGTAAAGTGTAAATCTCTCTCCTCCCTTTTATAAACATCATGAAGGTGCCCTTACAAAGCCTGCACACTCAGCTACTCGGCGTTCAGCAGCGCACAATTGTGGTTTTATTGAGGGTACAAATAGATGTGTATAATATGAAATATCACTGCAGAACAATAGAAAACAAAGAGCTTATAGAAGACTATATAAATGTTGAAGCAGGGCGGTGCGGAGACAACATCCCTTATATGGATAAATACAGGTTAACAAAAGGTCACGCTTTCTGCTGGTAGATGTAACCAGACTGTTGCGTTCTAATTGATTTAAGCATATGTGGATGTGGTTATTGTTCACAGAGACATTGCTACAGTAGGTGTGCACTTTTTCTTCCTCTGGGTGTATTCATAAGTAGGTGTAATGAATTGCTGCTCTTTTGTTTTGTTGTTGTGTGGCTATTCTTTGGCACTGTCAGTGGTTTCGGGGCATTTTTCAGATCCTCACTCTTGCCTTACTGTCTACCTGTCTTGGCAGCTGTGTGGAGCTGGTCTGATTGCATTGTTGTATGCAGACATCAACACTGCTCAGAATAATTCATGCTCACCCCCTCCCCTTCCTACTGCTACCACTAGCTTTACACCTCCATTACTGATTATCTCCAACCAGCTCTACCTGCTTAATATGAAGACTGGCCTGCTGCAAGGTAGGCAGGGACGTTCACATTGCATGCAAAGGAGTTGGTTGGCTCCTGACAAGAGGCCACAGCTGCCAAATGAGACAGCTTCATCATTGTCTTCATGTTACAGATGGATGGCAGTGCTGACAGACAGGCGGAATAAATTGGCAGGGATATCAAGGAGAGACAAGCTTACATTTCAGGGCTTCTTTTTTTTTTTTTTTTCCGCTCTTGTTCTTTCAGCGTCAAGGTGCATTTTTATTCAAATGCAGAGAGAGGATGAGAGCGACTGTTGGCCTAGTGTACATGTTTTGTTAAGATGATTTGTTGCAAAGCATTTGCGTAGGTCAGTTGCCTGTGTATTCAAAAGATCGCCCTTTGCATAACTGGGCTGTGGTGCAGAAGCAGTATATGAATCAAAATAAGAATGTTTATAGCGCCATAGTGAACCACAAATGGTGGTATAATGCAGGAGTGAACTGTACAGAGTTATGTCCAATATGTACAGCAAACTCTCACTATTGTTTAGTTTCTTTCCATTTCAGAATGAGATGTTTTCTCTTCGATCGAATGTCCCAGTGTTTGTGTTAGTGTGTTATAAATAATTTATTAACTGTTTAAAACTCATAAGGAAATTCAGTGTATGTGATTGAAACTGTTAAATCGTGTAATCAAGCATTCTTTAACGCAGATGCGCCACGAATAGGAGTTAGTTTTTGACAAATGCATTAGAACACTAAAATATCCATATTTTTTCCTATAACTACATTATGGTGTGTTACAGTGTGTTCATTATTTATTAAGTGTTTACACGCTGCTTTTAAAGGTTAAATAGGGGGTTAGAATCAGACTGTAAAAGAAATGGATAATGTGACAACGTACATTTCTACGGAGACCAGTGACGTCTATTAGAAGCACTTTTCCGGTAATGGCTCAGCGTTACTGCGCAGCCTCCAACTGCGCTTGGCGACGTAGATGTGACGTGAGCAACCTGTCTGAAAGTTGGAAGTCTTCTGGTAGCTGTGCCAAGATGAATCTCAATTATTCCCAATCTTGCAGAGATGGAGAGCGTAGGTAAATGAAAGGAGATAACATGGGCACAGGCTAATTATTGCTAACTAAAATGCTAGTTAACATTAGTAATTAAACTTAAACAGCTAATGTAAGTCGACACTGCCTGCGAGCTTCTCCTGTACTATATGGTAATTTCTCTACTGTGCTACAGTAAGTCGCGTGGTTATGACCCAATCGTTAGCCTATTTTTACAAAAACGTCTGCTACGGAGCTATAACGTGAGGTACAAGGTAATGAAGACTTTTATACATTGTTGTTTCTTTAGAAATAAACGATCGACAAATAGTCCTCAAACGCTTCAGATGTAAAATTCTTTGCTGTCAAAGTGGCGCCAAAATGGATGGCAGTCAATGGGATGCTAACTGCGAGTGATGCTTGATAGCATCAAAATGGCGCCATAGGAGGTTCACTTTGTGGACGCACGCTTACCCCCTTGGTTAAAATACCAGAAATTGAGCGTCCGCGTCAGTTCTGGCAGGCCAGGTAGTCAAGACGCTGCTAACGCTATTGGCCATCAACACGGTCTCATCAGCTGATCTGCTCCAGTTGAGCTGCATCAGCTGATCTGGATTAGCCCATCAGCTGGTCAACACCCCTCGCTGCTCAATGGCTACACTCAAACAGGGCGCCCTATTTAAAGCAGATTCAGTTTGCTCCTGCCTGCTTGCTGCTCGCTTCTCTGCCGCCCGCCACCTCCCCAGCTCCTCCTGGTCTTGTATAACGTGGCATTTGCTTCTATGTCATCGTTGCTGCTCTGTTCGTGTGGGGGAATAGTTCAGCTCACACAGTCCTAAACTGTGTGAGCGTTCCCTAATGCTGCTGCTGTCCTCTGACTCTCTGCTATTTCATGGTGCTCATGAAAGGTCAGAGGACTCCCTCAACAGAGCCATACCGCCAAAATTTAATTCAGAATTTATTAGCTGAAATGCAATTATTCAATAAAAATTTCCTAAATTTTTATTGTCATGTGTGTTCTTGACTTTATGGACCTGACAGAAGTGTTTTGTTTGTCCACTTTTGTCCCCTTCAGTGTTTATCATGCTCTGAAGCCCACAAATCAACTTCATTAGCTGCAAACGATGCAGTTCAGAACTTGACAGCTCTCTACAAACTGTATTTGAAAAAAATAATACAGAAATTAAGGTCTCAAAAAAAGAAGCATCCTGACACCACATAGCATCAAACACTGTAGCTCTCGTGCTTTTTAGCGGTTTTATTTTAAAAGCCATGAGTGTGCCTGTGTGTTTGGCCTTGTTGGCTTCATGTTTTGCTTTACTGGACTTACTTTACTGTATCTGTTTTTCCTGCGAAAGTGTTGGTGGGAATTCCTGTGCAGTGGCCACTAGCATCAGCTAGACACAGACACAAACTGACAATATTTAATTGATATTCTCCAAAATACATGTTGCATGTCAAATGCTCTGTTGTATAGTTTTTATATCAACATCCAATCTTTAAAACCTGATTTGTTTTTTCACATGCATATAATAATGTCATGTTTTGAATGACATATAAAAGACTACTATTTATTCATTGCAATAATCTTAATCAAATCCCAGATAGAGAAGGGCTTTTTTGAAGCAAGATGCTTGTTTGCTAAAAGTAGAACTGTGCTTAAACTCCCAGCTGTCTCTGGTAAGCTCTCAGCAGTGTTAAAAACATCCTCACATACTTCCATTATTACATTTTCAAATGTATCCTCAATTGTTTTAGAGCCAGAAGTCACTTCACATTTTTCAGTCAGGGTTTCGGCCAAACACCTTTACTGGTGACTTACGTTCTCCAACTCAAAGGGGCTGTTAACTTACTCGGGGAAAAAGGGGCAAGCAGTATATTAAGTCCAATTTCCATAAGCCTGGCCCTAAATTAGACGTTTGGTGGTGCTTTAAGTCAAACCTGAAGGTAGCGTAGGCCAGAGCGGAGCCAGAGAGATCAGGAAGATATATGGTGACATCAAAGCTGTTCTTTGCACCCCTCAAAAGCTCGACAGCATCAGAAAAATCCACCCAACTTAGAAGTGGAAGAGGGTGCACGTGAAATCTGTTTCTGCTCTGTGTGTGTGTGTGTGTGTGTGTGTGTGTGTGTGTGTGTGTGTGTGTGTGTGTGTGTGTAAAAGATTCTTTATGTAACAATGCAGGCCTCACAGGTAGACAATTGCACAGGTTGATTTTGCATATTATTGTGTGTGTGTGTGTGTGTATATAGTTTTGTTTTTGCTTATGTTGCCACTGTCAATCAAACCACATCCATGTCTAACTGAAGTATTCATTGAGTGTTAAATTCTTCAAAATATATACCAAAGGATAATTGGACCAAAGGATAAGACATGAATATAAAAAGTTGAAATGGGTTGACTCTCACCACTCTCATCAGGGTTGTTTCCTGCAGCAGCAGCTGTTTTCAGCAACAACAAAAATATCCCTGATAAACTCACTGAATGCTACCTGCCCAGCACCAAAAAGGAGACAGACAAAGTTAGCGACTAGCTAGTGAAAAGAGCTAAAAGGAGTGACTATTGGACAGAAACACAGCTCTAAAAACATGCTGAGGGCACTCCGTATCTGCTGGATGTTTAAATAGACAACTGTTTGCAAACAGATTATGTCTGTGTTCTGCTAACAGCTTGTTGCGCTGCCCCCAAGTGGCAAAAAAAACATAACAATTCAGGTTTTAACGTTAAAGAGAAATACTAAGGATTTTAAAAGTTTCCAGATGTTTTGAGTGCATTTAGCAGTCAGTAGTTTTAGTCAAGTTGACAAGTAAAATAAGATATTGAGAGAGAGAGAGACTTTTAGGAGTAATGTAGTATTTCACTTTGCAGTATTGGTACTTGTACTGGAGAGAAGTATCTGAATACATCTTCCATCTCTGCACATGGGTCCCTGTGTTGTGACATTTAATGGCTTTCCATTGCTCCTACATACAGTATAGTTAGCAAGATTAATGACCACAAAACTTCAGATGACATATGAAATATGTCTGCATGCCTGAAGTGAATTTGAAAGTTAATTTGTCATGAAATCCAGTCACCACAGAGGGAAAAGCGTTTCTCCAGTTTAGAGGCCAGGTGTTTGGACTAAAGCGCAAATTTGTATCCCCTCTGCAGGATTTCTGTTGAGCAAAAATATAAAGCACATGCCTGGGGGATACATGTACGTAGCATGTGCAAGGCTGCGTGTGTCAGACCTAAGAGCCAACACGCGGTTTGTTAGGTAAGAAAAATAAAATGAGGGGGAAAGCTTAATCATATTGGAAGTTTTGAGCAGTTAGGAGGTTGACGTCGTGTGTGCAAGAGAATAACCGCTTTGTTTTCTCCACGGCTTACAAAAAAATTGGTGTGATCTGGTTCTTTTCAATCACGCTGTGTTTGTGCCATTAAGTAACGATAACCTTAAACCTGCTTGCTGAACCTGAACTTTATGAAGAGGTTATACTTTGATTTCATGCGCCAACACTGCCAAGTTTTGGACTGTAGGAGATGGTTGCCGCAAGATAGTTATTCCCCACCACACATATAATTAAAACTGATTATATACCTGTATCATTAGCTCTGCCTTTCCCTGTATCTTCTCGCTCTCCTTTGATGTTGCACTCTGCAGTTCTTTTGAGAGCCATGAGTGTGTGACTTGATCTTGCTTAGGTTGCTTTTCTGTCCTAAAGAGAAAATTGCATGTGATTAAAGAGAAATGTCAGCATTTGCTGACAACTGGTATCCCTGTGCCACATTTTGGGCCTTATAACCCTGATAAAAACAGGAGTTCTGATCTAAACAGTACAATATAAATTAGTACGTAAATGATATCTAAAGGGTCTAAAAAAACATCTTACCTGTTTAGCCCCTGAGATTCCTCAACACCAGTTAATTCTGGCATTGCAACAGCATTTTTAATGTGTAACTCATGAAGAGAATACATTTTTATATGTTGTAGCCAGTGGTGCAAGTACATTTTACTCAAGGGCAATTTTGAAGTACTTGAGTATTTTCCTTTTGTTACTTTATACTTCTGCCTCACTACATTTTAGAGGCAAATATCGTACTTTTGACTTCACTACATGTATTTTATAGCAATAGTTAATTTTGAGCATGCAGTGGTGGAAGAATTAGTAATACCAGTGTAGAAAATACTTTGTTACATGTAAAAGTCCTGCATTCGAAATTGTACCTAAATAAAAGTACAAAAGTATTAAAATATACTTAAAGTACCAAAAATAATCCCCCTGATCAATAGTTTTATCTTAATCTATAATAATACATCATCATTTTTTTGTTGATTAGATTTTGTATTAATGTATTATTAATCTTAATCCACAAAGTAACTAAGTACTACTAAGTACATTTTGCAGATAATACTTCTAATCTTTTACTAAGTAAAATTTTGAATGTAGGACTTTTACTTTTCAATAAAGTACTTATTACCATAATACATAATACATAATGCCAACTGCACAGCGCAAATTACATCAGATGTTTTGGTAAACAATAGATAAATAAGAAATCATGAATCAAGAATGTGTACATGTCCTGATTATTTATATGGATGTGTTTAAAATCTGTTTTCGTCCATTTGCAATCATTCCACAGGATAAAACTTTCTTCTTCGGCGTCTTATTTATAAACAAATTCAGAAACGTAGTGACAGAATGATTTGGGAGTAAATCCAGGGGGGATAAAGGTGTGACAGCGATCCCATTGTTTTGACAGCTTTTTAAGGTAAAGCCACACCTGAATTATTCACACGTAGCCACTGAAGTCATTGCACACAGACCCCATATGAGCCCTTTGTAAGCCCTGACTGGAGAGAGGAAAAAAAGAGAGAGGGAGACAAAGAATTCAAGGAAGAATGCTTTTAAAAAAAAATCAAGACCGAAAGGGATGGAGATGGCGAGGAACAATTGGAAAAATCTGAAAAAGCAAAGTAGAAAGACGTATAAAGACAGAGAAAGAGAGACAGTGAGAGAGCAAGGACTTACAGTGGACTTACTGTAAGTCCTCACCCTGTCACTCTGCTATCTAAGCCTAATGCTGACACCTAAGTGGCCCTCATTAGTCCGTTAGGAGCCACCCTGGTCAGCACGTGTGAGAGAGGTGGAAGCAGATATAGGAGAGGAGGGGATGTGGGGGTTAGAGAGGGGATTGGATGGATTTGGTGCAGCGCAGACGTAATCCGGTCTCTCTGCTGCTTGAGATTCGACCTCTGTTTACGAACCTATGCGGAGATTTGTTTCCAAACCTGGAGCTGCTGCATCTTTGAATTTGTTTCAAAAAACTGTGCAGCCAATTGGCAACAGGACAGAGACACGTGTGTTGCGGAAGAGAGAGTTTACATCTGCGTCCCCTGTCGAATCCTTCTTACTCCCTCTGGGGAGTTTTTGGTTTCTTCACTGCTCAGCTTGAGGTCGTGGCTGTGTGTTTAAAGCAGCAGCAGCTGCTTCACTGTCTAAGCAGCCTTCACACAGACTACACACACAAAATGCAGACAAAATCCTGAGCTTACACCTGTAAATGTGCCTCACTGTAACTGCCTGTTGTAATCCTGTGAGCCTCCACAATCCGCCAGTACAAAGGGAATTGATGATAGGGTATTATGGCAATATAGTAAATATGGCCCACCCTTAGAAGTGCCTGAGATGATATATTAACACAGTTTCCCAACTGCAACTGTACCAACACTGAGCTGCTTCTAGTTTGTAATTAGATGATGGATTTTTAGATCAATCGCTAGATAAAACAACGTTGTGATTAGGGGTCTTTGTCTAGATTTGAACAGTTTAGAGAATAATGAGTGTTTAGCCATAATAGTTCGGATTCATTTTTGTCATGCAATGTCATTAAAATAATGATGTTCTGCTAAATCTGCATACTTAAAAAGTCCAGTAATGATGCAAGTATTACTCTGTAATACCTGCTCATCATTTCCCAGGTTTTTATTTTGTTTAAATATAGGTTGCAACAGGGTGATTATCAGAATCACTGATGTCAAAGTACATACAGTGCTTCCTCATTTTCAGCAAACCATATCTTAACCTATCATCCAACTAGTTTCATACTAGTTACGATGCTGTTATTCTCATTCTCATTTTTACCACTAGTAGGGAATAAACATGTTAAACGTACCCTGCAGGTGGGCAGAATAAAGTAAAAGGTCATGTTGTTACCTAAATCAAAAAAGTTTGTATTGTCTCTATATAGAGGCCGTTTTATGGCCCTATTTTAACGATCTAAGCGCACCGAGTGAAGCTCCTGGCGCAGGTGCGTTTGAATCCACTTTTGCTAGTTTAACGGCAGACAAAAGGGTCCGTGGGGTTGTACCAAAAGGGTTGTACTTAAGGTTTTATGCTTCTGCGTTGAATCGACCTTGTACACCCGCAGACCCCTCTGCGTCTACGCTGGACCCTACGCTGTAGCCTGACGTACACCTCTCGAAAAATGTTACTACACGTCGCTTGGGCGTGGCTTGGTAGCGTTGCATTTCCACTGACTCATTTCCTGGTTCTCCTTCTCCATAAACATGAAGTCAAGGAGAGGGTTAACTTTACCTGCTATAGATTTCCCACCGTGGTCAAAGTTTCTCTCACTATGATTCCAGAGTCGGTACTCGCTCCGAAGCTAATCGCCGTCACTCACCCACTCCCCCCCCCACACACACACACACACGTCGACTCGATGCACACACCAGCGCACAAGTATAAACATCAGGCCACTTACGTAGGCTACGGTGAAAGGTCTGCACGGAGCCTCCGCAGAACCATAAAACAGCCTTTAGTGTCTTAATTAATCATAGGTGTGTTTTGGGCGTAACATGCAATAAACCAGATTATCGATTATTAACCAGATCGTGCGTGAAATGAAAGCGTGCAAGCAGATCATATATGGCACGAGCACTATGCCACCTAAACTCCATAATACTATTTCACATTGTAATTTTTATTTTTAATCTTTTGCATGTTTGTGTGCTGTAGCACGTCCCTCTGTGTGTAACAAGCATAGTGTGTTACAATAGCAATGAAATGCTGCGTTATTGACTTTAGGTTTTTGTTGGTCAGTGGCGCGATCACTTTCCGCTACCTCAAGATAACAATACGCCCAGAATGCACCTCAACACACCTCCCTGTAAGACCAGCATGCCCGGGCGCACAGATGGGTGCAGGTGCATTTGCTATTTAAACGACATGGGTGCTAGAAGGGAAATTGACTGCGTCAGTCTTAAACTAGCAAAGACACTCACGTCGGGCTTTACGCTGCACTGCGCTGGGTGCAAGATAGGGCCCTTAAAGTGCAACAGTGTGTCATTTGATGTCCACAGCCTCACACAGACTTTAGGTAACAACATGACCTTCATTCTGCCCACCGACGGGGCAGACATTTTTAACAAACATTTTTATTTTCATATAGTGGTATTGATCTGAGAATAACAGTCGTCGCTCCTTTTCTCATCCAACCAACAGCAGTAAAAGGCAAGTTGTGGATTGGCTGTGGTTAGTTCAGCCATGGCTACAATATAATAACATCAGGACAAAGAGGGCAAATCTGTGTTGACATTTTTGTAAAGATATTGTGGATAATACTAGTAAAAAGGTTGGAAAGTGACATTAGTGACTGGGTTGTGAGTGGGTTTTTATTTATCTTTAAAATATGAAGAGCAAGCCCCCAACCTGCATTGGTCTCTGTTTCATGGGAAATAGTGCTTTTTAAAGTCTGAAAGAAAATAATAAACTATGATAATATTTTAAACTAACATCCTTTTCTATACATATGGAGTGAACCACAATACCCACTGTTGAATAAGGCTCTGTTGGAATGTAGTTATTTGCATTATTAAAAATGTTGGCACATCACGACTACCTTGTATACTTCAGTCTGTATGATGTTTACAACGTCAAATGACACAATGTTGCATTTTGTCCTCTATTTAGAGATAATACCTTACTAAAACCTTTTTTAGTTTAGGTAACAACATGACCTTATTCTGCCCACAGACAACATTTTGCCCCCCCAACTAGTGGTAATAGCAACCTGATCTCACAGAACACCGTGAAATGAACACGGCCCCTTAACTCAAAATCTGTGGCAGTTTCACGGAATCGCCGAAAAGTCCGTGATGGGCCCACGGAAGAATTCCGTGAAATGTACACGGCCCCTTAAATTAAAGAAAAGGTTGCGGGTGGGCTTACGTTTCTATGACACACGGGACAACAACAGGACGGTTGGGTTTAGGAAAAGAAGAAAGCGACTGTTTAGGAAACGTGACACGTGGGACACGATCCCCGGTCTGTTGTTTGACCCATCCGCCACCCCAACCAACCTCCCTTCGCGAATTTTTGGGCTTTCATATTACTCACTACCGTAGTCGCTCTTAATACTACGTCATCTTCTCATTGACTTTACTTTGGCATTGTTTTCCGTGGTGGCCACACAGAATTTTCACACATTCCGTGACACCACCACGTAATGCGCTGTTAACAGTTTGTGATCATTTCACGGAATTCTGTGAGACCAAGCTGGGTAATAATCTGAGAATAACTAAATTGTTGCTCCATATTTTTATCCAACAGCAGTACTTAGGTTGTTTTTTTTGCTGTATAATGAGAACTACAGCCTCGCAAGGCCGCCTGTGTGGTTACACACTTTTAGGCTTATAGAAAGTAAGTGGACTCAAGAGTGGATTTATTAAAGATCAACACTGATGTGGTGTTACTCATTCGGATTATCCCAGCTGGGCCTGACAAGTTGGTCACAAAGTGGCTTTGCTTTATTAACATTAACTGACAAGGCTCATACAAAATAAGATGAATTTCATTAAAGTGAACGCAGCATCAAACAAATCCTGTTGACTCCTGCTTGTATCAGCAGAGCTCATCTGGAATCCAACAACAACAACACAAGTCATGTCAGTAAAAACTTCCCAAACTATTTAGTACGAGTTCAGTGCCTTCGAATAGCAGGTAAATCCGTGTTACACAATAACAATGGAGGCTTCGCTCAGTGACATCACAGCCTCGGGTCAAATGTTTCGCCTGTTTGTCACATAGTCACACTGACGAGGAGAGGTCCCACATACACAGCGACGCACCAAAACCATGCAGGTACATAGGCATGTGCATACAAAGAGAAATACACCCAGTATACACACACACAGAGTCACACAAGCTTATACACACACACTCTCTCTCTCCCTTTTTCTCGTCCCTGCACAATTGGAGTGTCAAAGTGTCAGAGGAGCATTTGAAAAGCTGTAGTAATAACAGTTAAGGCATGGCATCAGCGAGACGCAACACTGACACTCTTAACCTGCCTCCATCAACACATGAACTGCCTCACTGGCAGAGCAACAATTCTCTCACAGCGCTAGTCAAAACAAAGTGCGCTGTTCACACACTTTGCACTGACCAAAAAAGCCCTCCTCCTCTATACACAGTGCACACTTATTGCATCCACACAGAGAGCACACAAACAACCGCTGTTCTCATGAAATCAAAAGACCCCTGAATCCAGGTGAAAGCCCTTATTTCCTATTGATTTCATCTGTTAAATCCACTTCCAGCGTGAAGGGAAGGAGACAAAAACTTAAGTTTACAAAAGGATTTTCAAGCCCTAAGAATATTTGGATGGGGCCTGTGAAGAGGCTGCAACCCAATATTTGAAAGATGGTCTTAATAGTTAGTAAATTCACTGTAGATCATCGCAGCATCTTTCAAAATCTGGCCCGAGGCCAAGATGTGAGTCAAGGGGAGATCAAAATGGGCTTTCTGAATCAATCTTAGAATATTGACATAGCAAAATACTTGCTGTATGATGTCGCAAAAGCTTTTTGGATTCTCTTGAAATATACAGAACGCTGGCTAATCATGGTGTAAAATCTGGGTAAATTATCTTCAATTAACCTTTTTTTTTTCGCCGTTGATGAGTCAAAACATTAGCTCCACCACGTTAATAAAAAAATAAAAAATAAACATTCGAAGAAATCTGCCCCACAGGCAGCCCAACATAATTCCACTCTGAAAGATTCATAGATATTTTACACCCTCATTGTTTACAGTAGGAAGGTGGGTGTAAATGTAGCTTGCTGGTGAATGTTTTATGAATTTATATCCCTTCGCTGAGCTGCACATGGTAAACTACACGCTGCAAGGATGTAATGAGAGATGATGATAGTCGGGACGAGTCAGAAGAGAGTAATGAGGATTGGCTGGGTTGGGAAAGCTTTGCACAAAGATTTGGCACCATTAAGATGGGCGTGCTCGTGTAAAACACTGACAAATTTAATTGATGCTGAAAAGCCACCAAAGGCAAAACTGTTATGCCAGTAATTTGAATGGTGTTTAACAGTTTGCGGCTGTCACATCATATCCATTTTGTATGTACCGAATGTACTGAGCTAAGTTGACTTTTAATTTGTGCTGTACACGTAAAACATTTTCAGCTAGCTCCAGTTTCTTTGCCACCTTAAAAATGTGAGTAAAATGAACAAAACCACTTATTTAAAGCAACACTATGTAACTTTTAGCTGCAGCTGTAGTTCCAGTGAGACAACCTGTAGGGGGACTGAAGCGGGAAAAGTTACATAGTGTTGCTTTAAGATTCAAAGTTTACACTAGACCTTGGAAACAGCAGCTGAGGAAATAATCTAGTAGCAGTTCTGAAGCTTCCAATCATATTGTATGATCTTTATCAGCTGATGGACTTTGTCCAGTTGTCATGGAATTGTAGATGTTCGATTTCCCAGTTTTTGATGCACTTTAAGGACTTCTTGTCCATGTTGGCTTAAAGTGATGGTTCGGAGTAATTTCACCCTAGGGTCCTTTGCACCATGACCTCGAGCCAAACACCCCCCCCAGAAGCTTTTTTCAGCTGGGTCTAACATTGGGAAAGTTAGCGTAGCAGCGTTATCAGCTGAATAGCTTAGCTTGGGGCTAATGGACCCACGTTTGTATCTTGTAAATGACCCCACTAATAATGCCCGAAATGATACCAAACGTCTACAGTAGTACATATAGGTTATGTACTCATAAAACGATGGATTGGAAAGTTTGTAAGTACACCACAAGTTTATGAACACTTGCCTGCTGGCTTCTGCTCTCTGCTGTTGTTGCTGCTGCTGGCAGTAAGACGAGTGCTTAGGGCCGTCTACAAATTACAACACCGAAAAGAGATGCAACAAAAATATTTTGAAAAAAAACTTTTTTTTTTTAAATAAGTACTGTAGTATAACTAGCAGGAGACAAGTAATAACTGAGGTAAGTTTGGAGACATTACCTTATTTAATCATTAAATTAATAAATATTTTTGTTGTATCTCTTTTCGGTGTAGTAATTTGTAGACAGCCCTAAGAACTCGTCTAACTGCAGGTAGCAGAAGCAACAGAGAGCAGAAGAGAGCAGGCAAGTGTTTATAAACTTCTGGTGTACTTACAAACTTTCCAATCCATCGTTTTATGAGTACATAACCTATTTGTACTAGTGTAGAAGTTTGGTATCATTTCGGGCATTATTAGTGGGGTCCTTTACGAGATACAAACGTGGGTCCATTAGCCCCTGCGCTAATAAGCTATTCAGCTGATAACGCTGCTCTACGCTAACTCTCCCAATGTTAGACCCAGGTGAAAAAAGCTTCTGGGGGGGGGTGTTTGGCTCGAGGTCATGGTGCAAAGGACCCTAGGGTGAAATTACTCCGAACCATCACTTTAAAAGCTTGCGTTCAAATTTCGTTCTTGACATTGGAAACAGCAGACCTTTTTTTAAATTAATTTAACAAACGAATAGGTCAATTAGTGAAATGTGTATTTATAAACCTAAGTTAATGATAAAAGATACTAGATAAAGTGTGATGTTTTACAGTGTAGGGAGAAAAGCAAATTGGTGAATTAACTTTAAGACAGGAATGATTTCCATCTACATTTTGTCAAGGGTAAGTGGAGGAGGTGAAGGACGGTGTAATTATTAGCTTGCAGTTTTTCCCTCCAGTCCTCTTCGCTGTCTCTCTCACTGTCTACGTTTCCTTTCTCAACATATCCCCTGCAGGGGGACCTGTCAATCACTGTTGTCACAGTAACACACATGCAACCACACACATGGAGGAGAGGCATTATGTGCAAATGTGCGACTAGAAATGATGCAGTGACATGAAAAGAGGCGGGAAGACAAGTTAAGATCACACATAATAGCCAAAACCACACACGTGTAGATTAACACATTGGTATTCAACATGGGTCTGTGTTTTTACTTTTTTTCAATAAAATAAAGATAAAAGATAAAAATCTAATTAAAATGTGCAAGAACATGCATGTGCAGACATAAAACTTTTTGTAAAGCAACGGACATAATGACACACCCAAATGACTCATTATGACATGGTCATCAGGAAAAACTGTAAATGATCTTTTGTCTGTGTGCTGCTGCCTGAGGGCATTGCAAATCATAGTTGGAAATAAGTTTTTGGAAGGAGTGGGAATCCTGTAAGGCTACAACGGTCTCTGGAGGTCTGCCAGGCTCCACCTATGTGCTTTGTAAATTAGACAAATAAAGCAAAGGTAGAAGAGTAGAGTGGTGTAATATTGAGGCGTGACATAACATGCTGAAAGTTTAAGCCAATATGGAATCAGTTGGACAGAGGAAGCAAGTTTGGTTTGATGTGAAGAACGGAAAGGTGGGACTGTTCAACCCACAGTATGAGGTAACCTTTGAAGGACGTGAGAGTTTTCCATGAATTTAAGATTTCTTTCATTGGAATAATAATAAAAAGAAGTACTCTCTGCACTTTGATGCATGATTCATTGACAATCTATTAACAGCACATCACATATACTGTAGACCATTTTCAAAAATATGCTATAACTCGTTTGATAGGGTTCCTACCTTCAAGCAGCCATCATATTTAATCATTTCAGTATCAACATGTAGATGCTTATTTAAGCTACAGTTAATATTCAGTCAATACTGTCAACGATTAGTTTGTTTTAGTTGTGATCTCTATTGTATTATCATCCTGCCTTATCATTGTAAGTTAGCAGAACGGTGACGGACTATTCAACCATTCCTTGTTCTTCAAGAAAGCGTTCAAGGCCTGGCTCAGAGTTGAGACATTTCGCAACAGCAGTCTTAGAATAGGATAGATCTTTATTGTCATAGTTTCACAACAATGAAACACAGTTTAGCAGCTCTCAATATGACATATGAAATATAAAATATAAAAATCAAGATAAATAAACACGACGAGGTGGCACTATATACATGAGGTTATTGCACTTCCAGTTGTAGGGGTTTATTGTACATTAGTCATCTTTGTAATGTGTTAAAGTTTACAGTGTTGATTTCACGACATGACATGCAATGTTTTTCACCGTCCGCTATCATATCTTTGGTAGTCTTGCATTGCCAGAGCTATGTCCACAGCGCTACAGTATGGTCTGGCTGCACCACCTATCTTTTACGGCATAGAGGGAAAAAAAAGCTCTGGCTTGGTTGTGTTACATTAAACAATCACAACCGTCCCGGGTGGCGAGAAGCCCTGATAGGGGAGATAGCGAGAGAGGAGAAACATCCCAACAAGATAAATATCCAGTCCTGACACTAAATTGCAATGTGATGATGCTGTAACTTCGAAGAAAAAAAAAAACCTGACTACATTATTTAATTATTGATTGAGTTTTAAGATATTCTTGAGCCAGTGGTTCCCAACCTTTTTGGTCTGAGGTACCCCTACAGCCCTGTCAGATGAACCCACGTACCCCTTTATCAATTCCCAATGCATTTCCAAAATGTATGACACTATTCATTATATAAAAGTGGATATTGTTACAGTTGAATTATCAATATTATGGTTGGTTTGGTCAACAATTGTACTTCTACTAACCTACTAAACCACTACTACTAAAAATAAAGCTCAGTATTTGACCATTTATCCAGTACTTATAACTAATAATTTGAACTGTTTAGCCATTACTTTTAGCTATTTATTCATACCTTTTATTCCTTACTATTAGCTACCTGTTTAAAATTATGTGCTTGCTTGGTGACTAGTTTTCTCTTACATAACTGCAACGTGTAGTGTTTAGGTGTTGCACTTGACTTAATGTTAATATTTGGATATTATATTTTATTATTATTATTTTTTTTTTTTATCAAATCATAATTTCAAAATTTTCAAATTACAGTAGTTGGATACAATCTTTCCATGTACCCCCTGGCAACAACAACAGACGTAACCCCTGGGATACACCCTGGTTGGGAATCACTGTCTTAAGCATCTTTCATGTTTTTGTAAGAATATTTTCATATCATTCTGGCATGAGCTTAAGGTGATTGCTGGCTGAAAGGTAAACCAAACAGTCAAGATATGCTTTAGTGTTTGGCAGTAAATGTGCAAAGATTACCGGTATTTCCCAATAAGTGTATCATTTCCAAAAGAGTTCCATAATTTTTCATTTTCTCTGATACATTCATCATGTGTTCCTTTCTGTGACTTTTAATCAATACATACACGTACTTCTTGTATAGTCCGCCCTGCAGGTTCTTTACAGGTTTAACCTGCTTCTGTTGTCTGCGTGACATGGACAGTAACCTGTCGGTTATTCATAGACACCATCTGCACTTCATCACACAGACAGACTTTTGTAATAACCCCTCTCAAATATCATCCTCCTTTTTCACACACCATGCTTGTCTTACACAGCTGTACTACAAGCAGTTTTAGTTGAGTTGACCAACAGTGCCATCCAAATGCGTAAGATTAATTTGATGTCCCGAATTGCTGATAGATAAATGATGGATCAGAGAGCTATCGTAGTTAAAGGACAATTCCGGTTGATTTCAACACGTAGCTCTGTTTGGAGTGCTGTCAGTAGCGAGAAAAACGAAAACAATCGGTGTTGCCTACACCGTGTTATCCTCCTGCTAGCGTTAGCATCCAGGAGAATGAAACCGGGCACGTTTTAAATGTGTTTTAAGCCTCTTAACATGTTAGGGCTAATTCAGCTCTGTTTAGTTCCGGTGTTGAGACGGCAAGACTTAGGGACCGTCTACAGACTACAACACTGAAAAGAGATACAACAAAGATATTTATTAATTTAATGATTAAATAAGGTAGTGTCTCCAAACTTAGCTCAGTTATAACTTGTCTCCTGCTAGTTACTCCAGTTAGTCTACAGCACTTACTTTTAAAAAATAAGCATATGATATGCCTATTTTTTAAATATTTTTGTATCTCCTTTCAATGTTGTAGTTTGTAGACTGTCCCAAAGCACTCGTCTTGCCGTCTCAAAACCGGAACTAAACAGAGCTGAATTATTACAACTTTTATGCATTTCTTTCACATCTACTGCAGTCAGATTCACTGTGTTCACTCAGAAGGAATGACTTCTGGGGTAGGCACTTGTAATGACATTTCCAGAGACCGTTGTAGCCTTTCGCTAAAAGCACGTTTAAAACTGGCCCTGTTTCAGCCTCCTGGGTGCAAACTATAGCAGGAGGATAACACGGTGTAGGCAACACCAATTGTTTTTGTTTTTCTCGCTACTGATAGCACTCCAAATTTACAAACAACAGAGCTACGTGTTAAAATTGACCGGAATTGTCCTTTAAATACTGTACACTAAGCTATGGGTGCAGCGTTGGTAAAGGTCATCAAACAAAACCTCCCACGTTGTTAAATAAAATAATTCACGCCAGTTCTGGGAGTTACGTTCAGCTCTACTGGACGTGCATGGTCTGCCTCTCACACTTCTTTATGAGTCATGTGTCTGTCAGTACAAACTGTCAGAGCTACACAACCGTAGCACGTTAACAACTAATGCCAAGTTGCAAAAGTCAGCTTGTAGCTTCCCAGGTGTTTCATACTGTATATTTTGTGTTTGACTCCCTGACGAAGGCTTGTATGCCGAAACGCGTCGGAGTACTTTAAGATTTATGATGACTAAGCCATAAATAAAGGCTTTGTATTTTTCTAAAAGAGTGCCTTGGAGTTTCCTTTTTGGTTTGTATATTTTGTGTGTTTGTTGTGACTAGCTGCTTTTCAGGACTTTCAGAGTTTCCAGTGAATGATCATTTGTGTTTTTTTAATTCCATAAATGCTCCTCCTTCTCACAATTCTGTTGTCATGTAACACCTTTCCAGTACAATCAAACTGCACCAGATAACTTGCAGAGCCTTCTCTTTCTCTGTTAGTTGTATAGTTGTAGACTATCAGTGTTTGGATCTTCATGCTACCCCAAACTGAACAACTACCATCACATTTTAGCTGCAACAGCCTTGTGTGAATGTTGAGTGACATCCTTTATCCCTACATCAGGACTTAAAGATAAATGTTAGTATTATTTAGATTTAGATCAGTTTGACCTCCTTTACATCCAGTGGAGATACTTTTGTGATTTGATGGCGAGTATTGGTGTAATTAGACATTGATAGTTGTAGGACACATATATCTCAAACATTACACAGATTACACTTTTTTGAGAGCACTAAGCATACTGAGTAACTTTTGTATCTCATAAACATAGTCAGATGAATGCCACGTTATGATTGAACAGATTTTGCTACTGTCAAACTTCATTTGTCAAAATATAGTTCTGCAATCTACACACTGTTGTCTAAATAATCTTTCATGTAAAGCAGCCTGAGGCCAAAGAACACATTATACTCTGATATATAGCACCAAGTTGAATCGACACCTGTGGAAAACATTTACAGTCTTTGTGAAGGTGAATCTTGGGCATGGCTGCCTCGGGACATTTGTTTTGGTCTTTGATCGGTGGAATCTATCTGCATTTTTTCCCTCTTTGTCTCACCAGCTGTTTATTCTGTCTTGATCTGAATCATCAGAGCAACAGCCAAGCAAATGGCAAGCGTATCACACGGAATGAAAATACACACCACCTCACTCTCTAACATTTTAAAACACATCTTACAACTGGAGCTTCCAGTTTGGCTGCTACTCATGTTCAAGTCAGAAAATCAAACCTGGAAGACATACATTCAGGCTGATGCTTCCTAAATGGTTTGAGCTCTACCAAATGTTGTTTTGTAGTGGTGCTTATGTTTCTTTTTTTACCCCCCAATCAAGTCATTTGACATTTGGCTTGCCAGAATTGTTTTGTCCGTCTTTCAAAAGGTGAATGCCAACAAGTCAACAGTCACTTTTAAAGGAATGAAGCATGCTTTTACATTGTTGGCCTGTCTGTCATCGTACCTGATAAATTACTGACCTCAGTCTGGCACTGTTTGAGATTATTTATCCATTGTATTATTCCAAAGGACAGATTTTTAGACAGATTAACTTGTATTTAGATTTTTCATGCTCACTGGGCCTCATGCAAGAACCACTCCTATAGATTGTTCTTAAATGGCAATTAGATTTAAGAGAATGTGTGGCATTCATCAATCTTAGGTAGGCCACAATGCCTTAACCCTAATTCATTTGAATTTAAAATATGATGCCAAAATTAACTAATGTACATGTAATAAATAAATAAATATATAACTAAAACAGACTAAATGTATTAATATTCTGTTCACAAGATCATCATCATGGCTTGCCAATTTGCATTACTGAGTTTTTTTCAGATTTTATAGCCTAATTTTCTACAATATATGTAGCCTACTGTATAGCCTATTTCTACACAGCAACTTTTATTGTTCATCAGTTGTTTGAAAAGTCTCTCACTCTGACAGGTGATCGGGCCTTTCTGCAGGTCGCTGTCCAGTATCATTCACTGTATCACCCAACAGTATAACATCACCGACAGTAGGCTATAATATTATCCTGTGTAATATCTCCATGACAGTTGCATGACCACCACCTCTCATTTTAGTCACGGACCTGTTTGCTTTAAAAAATACATTTTGTAGCATCTGACTGAAGCACTGCTCTGATGACACATCATTAACAGCTGTACGCTTAAAATGTTCTAATTGTTTTGGGTCCTCTGACACCACGATGCTAAACTTATTTTTTTGTCTGCTGATTGTCTTAAAAAAGACTAAAAGCTCTGCAGTGTGAAAGTCTTCTATTTACTCTTTGGTGATAGTTTTGTGAATCAAACTAGACCACCAATGGAGTAGAACAGGTACCCTTTTGGCAATTGTAGGGGCGTCAAGTGTGTTATGTTGTCCTGTTAGGAGAGTTTGGTGAATCCTAATTAGTAACATTGATAACATGTAACATTCATACAAGCAATCCTCACAGAAAAAAAGTAACAGAGATTTAGGACAAGCATACAAAGTATTTTTGCATGATGATAATTCTGTCCAAATCTCCAGAGAGTAGCCTAGAAATCTAGACGCACCCTAGCAGCAGCAAATTTATTTTGCAGTCAGGGGGGTCAAGTCACTGTCCATTGACTTGCAAGCTGGAAAAACCAAACTCTGGTCAGGCCAATCACATCGTGTATAGAGTCGGTAGGCGGGCTTATGGCTGCTGCTGCTGGGAACAGCGGTCTTCTGGAAGACTTGGAGTTAAGCTTTTCTTTGAGAAAAGAACAAAGAACGGCTTAAAAAAGGAAGATGTGTTCAGAGTTTTGCCGACCGGATACGGCAAAAGTTTAATCTATCAACTAGCTTTGCTACCTTCTTCGTTGCTCTGCCTGGTTGTAGCACTATCCTATTGTTTATCCCGCCCCTCGGATTGAGCCCTGTCAATGGTGAGTTCCCAGTCCCAACATTTTGATGTGGGTCTGGCTTGTCAGGCTACAGTGAGAGCGCATCCAGACCGAATAATGCAACCAAACCTGAATAAATTGCGGTTCATTGTGACTAAATCAAGCTTAACTTTCTCTGTTAACATAAGTTACTTTGATGGAAAGTGTACAGCTACACATCTACAAGGACATCTGCGTTGTTTTGATATTCACGTCCGTTAATGGCTAAAGTTTGTTGATGTGCCACAGTGTGATCATTTGTCTGGTCCAGAGAACTCTAACAACTCCAGTAACAAATGTCAAGGTCTCCATTTAACAAGTGTTTTTCCCTCTTGACGTTCACTTCCACGTCTCTTGTGTCAAACTTCTCCTTTAATTTCCCTGAAAACATATGTCTATATGCATCTTTCACCCTTAAAAAAGTTCCAGTCTCCTTTAATTGACTCATCTCCAAGGCGGGCGGTCACGTCTGTCTCTCTTAACAACCACATCCCCAATTCACCCACCGGAGGATAATGGCCAGGAGGGAAGGTGCCTTTAGGTGCCTCCAAGCCCTCTCTTTCCTACTACCTTGGCCTGATTAAAACAATTGAGGAGGAACACGCGGGGTACTTGACCCAAACGGTGTATCGTACCAAATTGCTTTTGTTAGGTGAACCCAGCGCTATGCCTGGTCTGCCTATCTGCCCGTGTCCAGAGGGGATTTGAAATGCATATACATGAGCGCTGCAGGCTGGGAGGGGAGTCAGGTGGAGTTCTGGAGGCCAATTTAGGCCTGGCAGGAGAGGTGAAGAGGACAAAGGAGAATGGAGAAGAGGGCAGGAGGCAAACCTAATAGAGCTTCCTGCTAACAAGCCCCATCTCTGGGCTTTAAGTATGATGTCACCATGCACATCTCCTCCTCCTCCTCTTCCAGCAACGCTCACTGTTTGGCTCTGCATAATTTCTCACACTGATTTTGTTATGTTTTGCTGCTTTCTCGCCTTTTCTCCTTTCACACCAATTTGGATGGGCAGCAGTGAGTTAAAGACTTTTTCTCTTTCTGCCTCATTTGTGGAGGCATAGAACAGGACAGGTTCTGGTGTTTGTTTGCATGTGTTGTGTGCTATCCGTCTGTGTCAGACAGGTGTTTTGTTAAGCTGCTGCCAATCATTGTCTGCGTTGTCTTACCCTCCCGAAGGCTTGAGTTTTTTTCCTTACGTGCACCATTTGTTGCGAGTGTAACCAAAAAGCTGCAGACAGGTTCAGGAGAAGAGATAACATCTCTTAAGTTTTTTCTTTCCTTTTTGACATGTCTCATGCGTCCCACGCTACAGACAGTCAGAGGAGTTCTTCATAGCAGCGCTTCAGGCCTGGTAGGTAACAGGTCAAAAAGTTTCCTTCAGGCAGCGTCTACCTGTTTAACAAAGTCACAAAGTCACAAAGTTTTTACCTAATTTGACTAAAGGAAGCAAAGTCACATTTCTTGTTCTGTATTTGGGAACTTTTGGTTTAGTTTACTCTTTTGTTACCAGAGTAGCAGAATAGAAAAGAAAACCCCACACATTTGTTGCCGTGAAAAGACACTTTCAGGCATTAAAAAGCTATTTTAATATGTGCTCTATGTTAAAGTTAGGATGGTCAAGTAGGTTTCAGCAATATCGTCTCACATAGCAGTCAGCCCTGGATTGCAGTTTTGCAATTTTTGTTTGAGATATAAATGATCCTGAAACAGTTTGGCTCTGCGATTTTGTATGTGATTTGAAATATAGAGTACACAGATAGATAGATAGATAGATAGATAGATAGATAGATAGATAGATCGATAGAAAAAACATGTTGACAGTCAGTCGAAGACTACACACATTGTTGCGGCGGTATAAGAGCATTATGATACTTCTGCTTTGATACTGAACATAAACATAGTTTGAGATAAATATCAAACAAATATGACATATCTACATCTACACGTTATCATGGCAGTACAACCAATGTGGCCAATTTTAAAACCACACTGCTTGCATGGATAAAAGCAGGCACCACAGTCTGCCAAGCCACGGGGACACCAAAAATTGTGGCAAATACAAAACCCCTTTTGACCCTACAAAACCTCTTGAACATGAACGGCTGCTTAAATTGAGTTGTGGTACTACTTGATCATTCAGGAGACGTTCTGTCAGACATGGAGGGTAAAACGGAGGGCTTGTCTCCTTGTCAATCAAAGCAGCCTGAGACTAACATCTCTGTCAAAAATCAACTTTACCCCCCTCCCACCGTGCCACCGCGCTCTCATTTTGACATCTGTGTTAAACAAGGCCTCAGACAAATCCTCCCACTGCAGGCTTAGAGCAGCTACCTGGGGAAATCACAGCTGTCTGGGTGTGTGATTGTGTGTACAGGTTTCATACATATCCATGATGCCACTGCTCTTTTGCCAACATGCAAGAATGGGTGTGTGTATCTTAGCAGCATCCAATATGCTTTGGTGTACCGACTCCTGGGGGTAATTGACAGACTCAGGCTCCCTTGTTTAGACCGCTCTCATGGGGGGCAGTTAGGCTGCCTTCGCTCAGAGCTGTGGACCTCCACTCATGGAGAATGCATAGAGGGATCTCTGGTGTATCTGCGGATTAGCTGCGTTGTAAAGGGCAAAGGGGGCAAATAAGGCCACGGCAGGTGGAGTTATTTGTCATGCTTTAAGTGTGTGTGTGTTTTGTGTGTGTGTGTGTGTGTGTGTGTGTGTGTGTGTGTGTGTGTGTGTGTGTGTGTGTGTGTGTGTGTGTGTGTGTGTGTGTGTGTTTGTTGATTCTACAAGCTGCACTGAGTAGTCGAGGTAGAAATAGTAGCAGTAATTATTGCTGGACTGCAAATTTTAAAATAAAGTCATGAGTAATGATAAGTGATTTCCTTTCTTGAAGTTGGGTGCCGACTGATGTTTGTCAAGGTTAATTGCAGCAACACTTTTCTTCTTCTGAACTGGACTTTGAGCTGATTGGTTAGTTGAACCTCTAAGATGTCATTGGTGGTACAAAGCTAGTCTAGGATGCTAATAATTCATTTAATGCAAATTGAGGTACGTTAATATGATAAATAAGGCTTATTGTCCTTGTAAAAGTAGTAGCAAGAATTAACACAATGTGTTTGCAGGTATATATCTATATGTGCATATATGTGTATATACTGTATATGACAGGTTTGCTGTATTATATCTGGCAATATATGATGTAGCATACACTTCTTGAGTTCATGAGTGTCGTATAGTATTTGTGTTATATAACATTGGCTATTATACACTTATTTGAACATTATAATCAAACATGAATATGGTATGTGGTATAGTTATCATTATTTATTCTAAATGATAATCAGCAGAATCATAATGTAATATTGTTTAATATATTTTTCATATATATCTTATGTAGTCTTCACTTACCAGATGGGGGTCTAGGTTTAATAAATAGGACAATGACTAGGGGCAGATATGGGGGATGTGACATGTATATCGCTGCTACTTCCCCCTTTTTCAGTTGAATTTATCCTGCTCTTTCTTTGAAATTGTCGGAAATTATTGAAGGTAATTCACTCCTAAATGGAAATACATGAGCATAAATGACATATCCTCAATGGTAGTTAATGTAAACCTTGTTAAAAATACTGATAATAATGCATTTTGTATAAATATCATAGTGTTGCAGCAAAATTAGCAGTATGACTTAATCAAAGAGGTCAGTGTAGGTTGGCTCATGTTTGTGGTTAAATCCCTGACTCCTTGTCCACATGTCAAAGTGTCCTCTAAAATTTAAGTCAATTTGGACAAAATGCAAAAAACATTGGCTGCAATGGTAGAAGTAATAATGTTAGCAGTGGAAATATTATCCTCGTTAGCATCGTGCTTAATTGGTCCCATAAACGCAAATTCAGAAAACAAAAAAAGAGCACAACACCAAAAAGAGAATATTTGTCTTGTCCTGTTCTTCTTCTCTCTGCAGCTATTTCCTCGGTGAAGCTTCCAACCCACAGTCAGGGCAGACGTGACCCAACCTGCGGCAGCGCTGACTTGGTGGGTCTCTGCCTGCGGTGGCAGCATTAACAAACGCTGCTTCTCATCCAGAACATCAAACAGGGCAGGGCCTCCAGGAGGAACCAGGGGAGAGGTTACTGAGTTGTATGGATGTTGAGTTTGATAATGTTTAAATTAACATTTGATGAGCACTTGTACCCACATTGTCTCTCAGCATGACGTTTCTATTTTCATAACGTGGTGTACTCATTGAGGCATACAGGGCTAATTTATACAGCCTTAATTCTATTATTATTATTATTATTAGTAGTAGTAGTAGTAACAGTGCTAACACAGGAGTTACACAACATGAACACAAAGGATTTTCTTTCTGAAGTACTACATTACTGTTTCAAACTCATATCTAGCGAATATAAAACAGCCAATCAGCAGTATGATTTGTGATTTGTTCAAAAGCAACACGAGGCATCTGCAGCCAAACAGGTGCACTGGTTAAAAAAAAAAAAACTGCTGAATCAATTAACACATCAAGGCAAACAAAAGTCACAAGTTGAAACTATGTAACATGGATATGATAGACAGATGCTCCTTACAGGGGGTTTAGACATTCTGCTAACTCCATAGTAATGCTTGCAATTGTGATTTAGTTTAATATTCATTTTCATGCAGTTATCATTTGTTTGTCCCGTGAAACCTGCAGTAGTATAATAATACTGCTAATGCTGCAGTGGTGAAAATACTATAAGTTGAATTACTAGTATTATTTGAAGTGGCTGTAGTTTTATTGACCTCTGATACAAGATTGATACGGGACAATGTTGCGGCTCTTTAACTTACGTCCAGTGCCAACACAAACCTTCAGTGGTTTGGTGGTACACAACATTTTTTTTTATTATTTATAGTATTTATTCTCCCTTTCTCATGAGACCTCACACAGCTCTGCGCTCCCCAAAACATGACACCAAAGAGACACAAGACACAATTATACAAAACAGTAACTGAACTCACAAAACCTCACCTGACCCGCTGACAGAGCAGGAGAGCGACGCATTATGAGCCCTCCTCATCTCATGCTTTACTGGATTCCACGTCTGCAAAACAATGTGGTGATTGTGTGAAATACGACATGTTGTCAGTGATGTTAACCAGGCGTGAGAGATCACACAGGAGGTGTTTATTTTCTCTATCTGAGCCTGGCAGTCACGTCTGGATTTACTGAAACTCCTTAAGCAGAACACGCTCATTAGATAGCTGTGATGAATTGATTATGATCTGACAGTGCGTGGATCCACAAACGACCGAAAGAGGAGTGAGTCGTCATCTAAAAGGAGACAAGGCAGGTTTTTGATGGGATTTGTCTGTGCTTTTATTGTACCGAAAATGGCAATATAAACTGTGTTTTAGTTTGTTTTATGCAGGTGTGGCAGTGCAGATAATCTCCTTTTAAACCTTTAAGCGCTGCGCAGCTCAGACTGATACATCAAATCACTGACACAGATTTGGATGTCTGATTCCCAATTCTGTTACAAACAAAGGAACTTATGGTAATGGGATGCATTTTGGGTTAAAAATGTCCCTTGACTGATCATTTTCTCTATTCCTTTTTCTGTCACAAATAGTAGCTCATCTGTCCCAAAGAGTCAAAAGCCAAATAACAGCACATAACCATACAGTCCTAAATTATAAAAGTCATAAAATGTTTATAAATAGCTGTATTGTGTGGCTAATAATGGCTGCAGATAAATAGAATTTAGCAAAAAATGCAAACATCTTTTGAAACATATGTGTTAATGGCCACATTGCAGTTTTGATTTAAGTAGGATTTTTGGTTGTAGAACCATTTTATTTACATTGTAAACAACTTATAGAGCAAAAATGTTCCCTCACTAATTTTTGGTAAAATTTGATAGAGAGCCTGTTAATTCCAAGGTCACATATGGTTTCAGGTAAATGTGAATATACTATTCTCCAAACCTTAACACACACACGCACACAATGACACTCAGTAATGCAGGTAACATATACTGTAGTTATATTATGAACTATACAGTAAGAGTGAAAACACAAAAATGAAAGCAACCCATGGGACTGTTTTTTACATCCAATACAGACTCGATCCAATCAGGGATGGACTAAATAAATGTGTACACTTGAGAAGAGGCTTTAAATGTTCAGTGTATTCATACACAAACAGACACATAATCTCTTCTGCATGTCATTAATCTTTGTCATTTGATTGTACACTGTGGCAGTGTACACGCTGACAAACCCAAAGCCTGTGGGTGTGGTCGCCTACGCTCCAGATGGCTGTTTGGTTGGTATTTTGGCTAGTTGACAATTTGATGGCCTGATTGATGATTTGGTTTGTCTGTGGAGCTAATTGGCTGTTTCCGTTGGATGCCTGCTGTGTTTCTCTTTGCTTCAGATGACAGTTTTTATTTTTTATTTTGTGTCAGTATAGTTTGGTTGGCTGTTTTCTTTAAATCACTGTTTACGGTAGGTTGGCAAGTTAGCTGATACGTTTTGGTAGATTTTATTTTGTTGGTTCATAGCCAATAATAATGTTCAAACTACTAAAATAAAACTGTGATTGTAAAACAACAACAGCAAAACAAATACAACAGCATTATTTTTTATTTTATGATGCTTTTCCCAGTGGTGGCTGCAAGAATTGAACTGTAGAACTCAACTGAATAAAAACCCTGATGTTGTCATTACAATATAGAATCTCAGAAATATTTTTGGCTTCCTTTAATGGGTGACTTGGTGATGAGTTTTTAACCCATTAATATCTTCAATTCCCTCTTAAATGTTCTATTTTTAGTAGCTTTGACAAAGGAAAAGATCATCATAATCCACAGTGTCTGTATCAGCTTCTTCCAAAAATGCTTTGTGCATCATTTTACAAACATTTCCTTAAAATTTATCCCACCATATTTAGTATCTTTGGGACCGTTGGGTTCTCCACTAGAAGTTGAAATAAAGTCTAGTATGTTTAAATAATGTTCGGCTGCACAGTACACGTTGTACTGACTGACCCATCTGGACAAGGCGCTGCATGTTAAGCAGTTAAGTTGCTAAGTATGTTGCCACAAATGAGGGTTTGCTGGCTCTGCCAATGATTTCAACCAATGTTTATGTATTCTGTTGACCAGTTGGCGATTTTGCTCGTTGTCTGGTAAACTATTTGGTAGAGTGGTTGGCTGGTAAGTCAGTTGGTCTTTTGGCTCTTTGGTTAGATGACTGACTGCATTACCACAGACAACAACACAACTGCCTTCAGGCAATGAGGACTTTAAAACACAAGCTACAGTTGGCCCTGGTGATGTGAACCACATCTGGTTATACACAGGAAAACCAAACCATAAGCAGCCAAGCAAAATAATACACAAACGTAATTTGTAATCTCTGTCAACATACACAGGAGACAGGCAAAGGATCTAGATAATGTTTTATGATCTGGATGCTTATTGGCTTGCTTATCCCCTCCTCCTGAAGAGGAAAGAGAGAAAGCGGAGGAGAAGGAAAGACAGATGTTGTTTAAAAAGTATAATCCTCAGGTCTGTGATGGGGTATGTGGCTCTGCTATGTGTCTCAGCTCAGGCTGTAACAATATATGGCAGCTTCATTAAGGCTCAGCCGCAGACATCTTTTTATTTGGTTTTATTCTTTGTTGATGTTTGTTCATGTCGCATTCCTGCCAGTAAAACAACAGTGACTGAATAAGACTGAAATAAATAAATTAAGCAAGAATTAACTGAAACTGTCACTACTGAATTTTATTACACACACACACACACACACACACACACACACACACACACACACACACACACACACACACACACACACACACACACACACACACACACACACACACACACACACACACATCCAACCAAACAGATATTTCAAGGTAAGGGAAATAAAAAGACTTAGTTAGTGTCACTAACTGTGAATAGTGATACAAAATATTACATTAAAATATACATTAAAACTACTTACTATTACTCAGAGTGTGAGAGATTTGGGTGTTGGAGAGAGAACAGTGCAACAATTTCTTGCTGAAAACCATATTTAGTTGAGAACAATTTGACAACACCTAATTCCTAATTTAAATAATTTCAATCGATATTTGCTGCTTGGATAGCTTTTTTGACACTTCTTTATATATTGTAGCACAGGTAAGTCAAACCTGTTACTCAGCAAACCAGAAAAGAGACTCACCATCAGTTATGACTAAGACTCATCTCAGTAAGCCAACATTTCATGGATCATCAGCAGCCTCTTTTGTTGATCCAACATCAGTCATGAAGTTCATGGGTGGGTTGCTGTCAATCGCCACTGCTACCATTAGCACGACAGAAAAGCTAACATATTTACTGTAGTCATGTAAAGGCTGATATCAATTAGTAAGAAAAACTGGTTAAACTAGACTACAGTTTTTATACTGAAAGATTTCAGATGGCCTTCTAAAATTATTTCAATATATTTTATGATTGCTTTGGCAAAAATGTCACTGCTAAACTAATAGGCCTCCCATTTTTTGGGGGCAAAATACCTCATTCATCATCATGAGACCATCTTAACATTGTTTGTGTTCATCTTTACATTTCAATCATTATTGCAAAATAAAACTACTGTTATCAAATGATAGTGTCAAACAAAAAAAACAAAGTACTTCTCATAAAAACAGACTATGCAATTATACAGTTTTTATAGCGAAGGGATAATGTGCAACGTAGCATTAAGTATTGGAAATAATGTGAGTGAGAATTCTACCTTGAAAAACCTTCATTTGAAATATCATATCATCTAAAGTGGAACTATTATGCTTTCAAATAACGAAGTAAACGTATGTTAGAGAAATCCCTGTGACCTAAAATGTTAAGATTTCCAACTGTTCTGAATGCTCCAGTTTCAACAGTTATTTCTACTCTGTTTAGAAGCCCTTATCTTATCTTGTGCTGCTATATTCTTAGTGTCCACTGCCAACAACCGTAGCTGCGTGCTAATGCCTGATAGCTGTAATCTTGGTGGCCAATGTTGGTAATTTCTCCCCAATTTCGAGTCCCATTACTGGTACATGTCTGGTTGTGTAGTATTTGGTTTAGAAGCCTTTATTGGTGATTTTTACAAACAGACTCGGGTCACCGACCTCGCCAGACTGTCCGACGGCCGATAATTGGGTTGGTGTGTCGGAGCCTTTAAAGAGACAGGCGCTCCAAAAGAGCATCTGATACAGAGAGTAAATACAGGTGCAGCAGCCATGGGCAGTATGAGAAAAATAAAGTGCTTTTGAACATTAAAGCATGTAAACATGTTCTAGTAGAATCACAAAATATGAACCTGAAAATGTTTGAAAAATCAAACATGCAGTGGGAATTGTTCAAGCAATGTGCAGCACACTTCTCAAAAATAGTTTTTCCCACAGTATTTACAATATTAATTTAATAGATGTAGGAAGCCCAGGTCTCCAATCCCTAAAAATCTGAACTTTATAATTACAATGTTTGTGTTTAATGAGCCTTTCTTCTCAAACCTGGCAGCAGTATTGTCAGACATTTCATTGTTGCTATTGAGCAAACTACTCATCCATTAATCTTACAATTCTCAATCAAATGTTTGTTCAAACAGAATACAGGATGAAGGTGTGTGTAGTCTGGGTGTTATTTCCTGTCCTATTGTGTGTTGTCCTACTGCGAAATGGTGGGAACCATCTCAAACGCTCACTCATCTTTTCACAGGAGTGTTTGTCGGTGTTTCTGTGTGTCTGGCTGGCTGTGGTTTCGCACGCAAACTAGTTCCTGCTTGCCTTGCGGCTACATCTGAGGTTAGAAGTGTGGGTGTGTGCGAGATGTGTACACGTGTATGTGTGTGGTATGAGGTCTCAAAGCGTCAATCAAATTTAAATCCAGAGATAAAAGGAAGGGGATGCCCTTCCCTGTCTGTTGATTATAGTGTTTTTGGTGAAGGAGTCAGGAAACTCAGATGCTAATGTAGCGTACAGTAGCCACTGTTCCGCTTACGTGGTCAGGTAGATGATATAATTCCCTTGTTGGCACCTGACTCTCATGCTTAATTAATCATTTACATAACAGAGAAAGAGAGAGAGAAAGAGAGAGAGCCGGTGACTTCATTGTTTTATATGTATCTTTTAGTGTGATGGTGACACAGGGAAGATAGGGGGTTAATTGTAGAGGGGGCAGTTGCCACGGTAACACAGGTATATTGTTTAAAGTAGAAGGGAGAGGCTGAAGGCAGACAGGTTAATCCTATTAAGGCAACCAATTACAGACTTCCATCTTCCATGCTTCCTCCTCCTCAGTTTAATCTTACTGACTCACCCTCTCACTCCCAACCTCTCTACCCGGCTTTCATCCCAGCCACCAAAATCATTTGTTTTTCAAAACAAAACCAAAAAGGAAAAAATTACTTGTTTTCTCAATACTCGTTTCCAAAACCAAAATTAAAAAGGGTGTAACGATTTGATTTGTTTTTCCAATTTCCGATTTTGTGCTCAAATGAAAAATGGAAAAAATGGATTAACGAGCATTTTATCCAATTTTGAAATTTCCAACTGATGCAAATTGTGTGACCCGGAAGAGATCTCTACTAGGACGCTAAAACAATCCATTAAAAAAGAAGTAACATCAATGAAAATAAATCAGGAAACACACAGTGGAACACACTTAAACTCTAACATATTTATATAAAGTGATTCATCGGGTTAAACGACTTCTTTGTTAAAACACTACTGGAACTGTTTGGATCACATGCTGTGCTGGTGACTCGGCACTTTGTTAAAAATAGCTGCTAAATGTGAAGTTCGCGGATGTACAGAAGCTAAATCTGTCGATAGAAAATAGTTTTATCAGCAGATATCTTAGTTACAACACGATTAAGCTAGCAGAGCAGTTGTGTGTGTATATATGTGCGGTAATTATTCAGAAACGTTAGCTTAAGTTGGCTGACTGACTAAACAGGGAGGGACTAGAAATCCTCTCTGTTGCTTTTTTCTCTGAGAGCGAATTGCCCCACAATATGAATACAGTTTGTTTTCTAACTTTTATTTTGTTGGTAACCATTGTTGCATAATCGCAAAATTACACTTGAGGGTTTGTTAACATCATATTATTGGCACTTCAATGATGCTAACTAGCCGCATCACTGACTTCTGACAGACATTTCCAAGCATCTCAGGACACCTTTAAGTTACTGCTGCAGCACAGTGGAAATCTTGGTATGCGTTGGGCCATCGTCAAAAAGCTTCATAATTATGACCGAAAGAGATCACTTCCAGGTCACGTAATTT